>NW_007730643.1:173232-186234 GCF_000696425.1 Galeopterus variegatus
GAGGACATTTGGCACCTGTTCCCTGCAACTTCTTTTTTGTGTGTGTTTAATTTTTTTATTTTGCTTTATCAATATACAATATAGTTGATGTTCATGTCTCTTTACCAATTCCTCCTTTCCCCCCGCATCCCTGTCACTTCTGTAGCCATGCTTATACCATCGTAGACATTTGTCACCTAGTATTTTCTTCTAAAGGACCTCTGCCTTTGCCTGTGGCAGCATTTCTCAAACTTGTGCCTGTCAGTTAAGATCTTGTTAAAATGTAGATTCTAATTCAGTGGAACTGCCCAAGAGTAGGCAATTCTAACAAGCTCTCATGTGATGCTGAGGGTGGTGGTCCCTGGACCACACTTTGAACAGAAAGGGTCTAGCCCCACACGGTCCAACACAGCGGTCGCCAGCTGCATGTGGCCACTGAGCTCTTAAAACGCAGGGACTTGCCATAAGTGTAAAATGCACACCAGATTTTGCAGATTTAGTACATAAGAAAGAATGTAAAATGTCTCATTTATCATTTAAAAATATTGATTTACTTTTTCAAATGATAATACTTTGGGCATATTTGATTATATAAGATTTTAATAATATATTTTATTACATTAAATATATTATTAAAATTTATTTCACCTATTTCTTTTTTTTCCCTCTTCTCAGTCTCTTTATTTTTAAATTTCTATTTCTATTTATTTTAACATTTATTTGTACATATTTGTGGGGTGTAGTGTGTTGTTTCAATACATGCATATACTGCACAATGATTCACTTAGGGTAGACAGCATAGTTTTGTACTCATCAACCTACGACTTATTAAAATTAATTTCAGCTGTTTCTTTTTGTTTGTTTGTTTGTTTGTTTTATTTTCTGCTGGCTGATACAGGGGCCAAACCCCGGACCTTGGTGTTATCAGCACCATATTCTAACCAACTGAGCTAACTGGCCAATCCTTAATTTTTTTTTAAAAAAATGGTTAATAGAAAATATAAAATTATGCATAGGGCTTGCATTACATTTCTGTTGGGTAGTGTTCACCTAGAGAACTATATGCACGGGAAGTGGTGAAGAGAGGTGTCCCTTCTGTCAGGGTTATCCCGAGCTCTGGTACCTTGCATTTCCACCCTGTTACCCCAAGATGTTTGGTCCCCATTGGCTCCCTGCCTATTTTTTCCAGCTTTTAATGTTAGTGTCTGGGTACTGCTAGTTTCTAGGTGTTCTAATGGCTCAGCCTAGTCACTTGCTTCTATTCCAGCCCTGACTTCCTCCCAGTCTCCATGATTCACAGCTCCCCATAGCCTCAGCAAGATGGTGGCTCAATCTGCCCAGACTGGAAGAATCAGTCTGGCTGCTTAGAACAGGAAGAACACTTTGTAAGTATCAGGCTGACTTTAGATAAGAAAACCATGAGAAAATAATAAAGACATTTGAAAATGTTTGATGACTTAGAATTGGTTCATAATTAGAAGAGGATCGTTTGACTTAGGATTGTTAACTGCAGGAAAGCCAATTTCAGCATGAGCTGTGGTTTATCTGAATCTGAGTATGTAAGAGGCGTGTTCCTGAGAGAAGCAACCCACACACTATAGTTTATCTCTGGGAGTAACAAGAGCTCCCATATTCAGAGATGTTTTCTCATGGGTGACCATTCTAAACTGGTATGCTGAGACTCTTGAAATTTTGTTACATGTGATTCAACTGCAAACACATAGAGATGGGATATTGAGGGAATTTGGAAAGAAGAATGAAGGAGAAGAGGGAGGGGGAGCAAATAGATGAGACGGAAATGATTTGCTCTGAGAATCCTACTTAAATTACAGTTAAATCCTTTGCAAATTGCTTAATGTTTTTCTTACTGGGATACAAGAAGATCCAGAATTGCTTTTACCGTGTTTCTCATGCTCTAGTTTTTACTGAGAATCAGAGTAGCACAGGGAGACTGTAGAAAGTTGTTATAAGCAGTGGAGAAAGGAGAGGAAAGGACCAGCTTGTCACGGGGTGGAGAAAAGTACGAAGAAGGAAACGAAAAAGAGATGAAGGGTAAAAAAAAAAAAAGTATAAATAAATATATATATATATGAGAAAAAGTGAACTTAAAAGAAAGGAACGTGTCCTCTTCCTCTTCCTTCCACATTGCTGGTGGAATGTGGATGTGATAGTGGAGCTCAAATAGTCATGTTGGACCATGAGACAGAAACATGTGTTGAGTCTACAGAGCAACAAGAGAAGGAGCCCAGAATGTTTTTTAAAACTAATTTGCCATTTGTATCTCTTTTTTATTGAAAAATAATTGATTAAACATATTTAGAGGGCACAGAGTTGAATATCCTGTACAATGTGCGTACGGGATAATTAACATGTTTGTCATTACAAAACGTAATCATTCCTTGTGTCCATTAACCAATTTCTTGCTAACTCCCTCCCTCCTCCTTTCCAATGTCTAGTAACCACAGTTCTGTTCTCTCCTTCTGAAAGTTGAGTGCATGACTGTGACTTCCTTCCTTCCTTCCTTCCTTCCTTCCTTCCTTCCTTCCTTCCTCTCTCTCTCTCTCCCCGCCCCCCCAACTAATGAGTGACAACATGTGGTATTTTTCTTTCTGTGCCTGGCTTGTTTCATTTAACAGAACTTTCTCCAAGCTCATCCATGTAGCTGTGAATGACAGAATTTCATTCTTTTTTATGGCTGAGTAGTCTTCCAATGTGTATGTATTCCACATTTACCTTATTCAGTTGTTCATTAATGGACATTTAGGTTGGTTCCAATTCCTGGCTATTGTAAATAAAGCGAGAATAAACATGGGAGTGCAGATATGCCTTTGACATGATGATTTCCATTCCTTTGGGTATATACCCAGTAATGGGATTGCTGGATTGTATGGTAGTTCCACCTGTAGTTGTTTGAGAAACCTCCAAACTGTTTTTCATAATGGCTCTACTAATACACAGTCCCACCAACAGTGTCAACTCCACGTCCTCACCAGCATTTGTTATTCTCTGTTTTTTTGGTAATAGCCAGTCTAACTGGGGTGAGATGATATCTCGATGTGGTTTTGGTTTGTAGTTTCCTGATGATTAGTAATGTTGAGCGTTTTTTCGTATACTTGTTGGTCATTTGGTAATAGCCAGTCTAACTGGGGTGAGATGATATCTCGATGTGGTTTTGGTTTGTAGTTCCCTGATGATTAGTAATGTTGAGCGTTTTTTCGTATACTTGTTGGTCATTTGTTTGTTTTCTTTTGAGAAATGTCTATTCAGTTCCTTTAGCCAATTTTAAATCAGATTTTTTTTATTGTTAATTTTTTGAGTTCCTTATATATTCTGGATATTAATCCCTTGTTGGATATATAGTTTGCAAATATTTTCTCCCACTCTGTAGGTTGTCTTTTCACCCTGTTGATTATTTCCTTTGCTGTGCAGAAGTTAGTTTGATATAATTCCATTTGTTTATTTTTCCTTTTGTTGCCTGTGCTTTTGAGGTCTTATTCATAAACTATTTGCTCAGTTCTACACCCTGATGTGTTTCCCCTACGTTTTCTTCTAGAAATTTTATAGTTTCAGGTCTTATATTTAATTCTTTAGTCCATTTTGAGTTGATTTTAGTATATGGTCAGATATATTAGTCTAGTTTCATTCTTCTACACATGGATATTCAGTTTTCCCAGCACCCTTTGCTGAAGAGGCTGTCCTTTCCCCAATGTATGTTCTTGATGCCTTTGTTGAAGATCAGTTGTCTGTTAGTACGTGGGTTGACTTCAGGGTTCTCTATTCTGTTTCATTGGCCCTTGTGTCTGTTTTTATGCCAATAACATACTGTTTTGATTACCATAGCTTTGTAATATAATTTGAAATAAGGTGGTGTAAGGCCTCCTAATTTATATTTTTTTGCTCAGGATTGCTTTGGCTATTCAGAGTCTTTTGGTGCTCCTTATGAATGTTAGGATTATTTTTTCTATTTCTGTGAAGAATGACATTGGTATTTTGATGGGGATTGCATTCAATCTGTAGATTGGTTTTGGTAGTATGGACATTTTCACAATGTTAAATCTTCCAATCCATGAACATGGAATGCCTTTCTATCTTTTGGTGTCCTCTTTAATTTCTTTCAGCAGTGTTTTGTAGTTCTTGTTGTAGGGATCTTTCACCTCTTTGGTTAAATTTATTCCTAGGTATTTTATTCTTTTGGTAGCTATTGAAAATGGGTTAGCTTTCTTGATTTCTTCTTCTGCTTGTTTGTTGTTGATATATAAAAACACTGCTGATTTTTGTGTATTGATTTTGTATCCTACAACTTTACTGAATTTGTTTATAAGCTCTAGGAGTTTTTTTGTAGAGTTTATAGGATTTTCTATGTATAGGATCATGTCATCTGTGACCAGGAATAATTTGTCTTCATCTTTTCCAATTTGGATTCCCTTTTTTTCTTTCTTTTGCTTGAGTGCTGTAGCTAATACTTCTAATACCACATTGAATAGGAGTGGTGAGAGTGGGCATCCTTGTCTTATTCTTGTTCTTTCAGCCTTTCCCCATTCGAGATGATGTTAGCTGTGGGTTTGTCATAGATGGCTTTTATTGTGTTGAGGTACTTTCCTTCTGTAACCAATTTGGTGACAGTATTTATCATGAAGTGATGCTGAATTTTGTCAAATGCTTTTCCATTTCTATTGAGGTAATCATATGGTTTTTGTCCTTGATTTTGTTGATGTGATGTATCAAAATGGTGTATCACATTTATGATTTGTGTGTGTTGAACCATCCTTGAATCCTTGGGATGAATCCCACTTGGTCATGCTGTATAATCTTTTTGAAGTGCTGTTGCACTCTGTTTGATAATATTTTGTTGAGGATTTTTATGTCTATGTTTATCAAGGGTATTGGTGTGTAGCTTTCTTTTCTAGTTGTGCCTTTGTATGATTTTGGTATCAGGGTGATGCTGGCCTCATAGAATGAGTTTGAGAGAACAGCCTCTGTTTCAATTTTCTGGAATAGTTTGAAAAGGATTGGTATTTATTCTTCTTTAGAGGTTTGGTAGAATTTAGCAGTGAAGCCATCCAGCCCTGGGCTTTTCTTTGTTGGGAGACTGCTGATTACTGCTTCAATCTCATTGCTCACTATTGGTCTGTTTAGGTTTGCTTTTTCTTCTTGGTTCAGTCTTGGTAGTTTGTATGTGTCCAGAAATTTATTCATTTTCTACAGATTCTTGAATATGTTGACATATAGTTGTTTATTATAGTCTTTAGTGATTCTTTATATTTCTGCGGTATCAGTTGTAATGTCTCCTTTTTCATGTCTGATATTTGTTATTTGGATCTTCTCTCTTCATTTTTTAATTAGTCTGGCCAATGGCTTTTCTATTTTGTTTATCTTCTCAAAAAATCAGCTTTTTGCTTTGTTGATCTTTTGTTTCATAGTTTTGGTCTCTATTTCATTTAGTTCTGCTCTGATCTTAATTATTTCTTTTCATCTTCTAATTTTAGGATTGTATTGTTATTGTTTTTCTAGTTCTTTGAGGTATAACATTAGGTTGTTTATTTGAAGGCTTTCTATTCTTTTGAAAGCATTTATTGCAATAAACTTCCCTCTTAGTACTGCTTTTGGAGGATCCCATAGGTTTTGGTAAGTTGTGTTTGCATTTTCATTAGTTTCTTGGAATTTTCGATTTCCTGATTTATTTCTTCTCCGACCCACTGGTTGTTCAGGAGCATGTCATTTAATTTCCATGTATTTGTATAATTTCCAAAGTTTTGTTTGTCATTAATTTCAACTTTATTCCATTGTGGTCTGAAAATATACTTGATATGATTTCAATTTTTAAAAATTTGTTTAGACTTGATTTGTGGCCTCACATGTGGTCTATTCTGGAGAATGATTTGTGTGCTAAGTATATTCTACAGTCACTGGATGAAATGTTCTATCTGTATATGTCTGTCAAGTCCATTTGGTCTAAAGTGCTATTTAAATCCAAATTTCTCTGCTAATTCTTTGTCCAGATGATCTGACCAATGCTGAGAGTGATGTGTTAAAGTCCTTAATTATTACTGTGTTGTTGTCTCTCTCTCCTCTTATATCTAGTAACAGTTTCTTTGTATATCTCAGTGCTCTGATGTCGGGTATATATATATTTGTGATAGATATTTATGATTGTTATGCCTTCTTGCTACATTGATCCTTTTATCATTATATAATTCCTTCTTTGTTTCTTTTTACTGTTTCTGGTTTGAAGTCTATTTTATCTGATATAAGTATGGCAACTTCTGGTCTTTTTTGGTTTCCATTTGTGGGGAACATCTTTTTCCATCCCTTCACTATTAGTCTATGGGTGTCTTTATTTGTAAAGTAAGTTTCTTGTAGGCAGCATATAGGTGGGTCTTGTTTTTTAATCTATTCAGCCAGTCTATATGTTTTAAGAGTGGAATTTAATCTACTTACATTCAGGGTTGTTATTGAAAAGTACTGCCTTATTCCTTCCATTTTATTAATGTCTTTATGGTTGTTTTATAAGGTGGGTCTTGTTTTTTAATCTATTCAGCCAGTCTATATGTTTTAAGAGTGGAATTTAATCTTCTTACATTCAGGGTTGTTATTGAAAAGTACTGCCTTATTCCTTCCATTTTATTAATGTCTTTATGGTTGTTTTATAATTGTTTTGTTCCTTTCTTTCCCCTTTATTGTTTATCTTTGTCATTTGGTGTTATTTTTGGAGTGATAAAATACATTTTCTTTCTTTTTCTCATTTGTGTATCTGTTTTACTATTGGTTTTTATTCTTTCTTGTGTATTTATGGTGATATACACCACTCTTCTGATTCTAGGTGTAGGACTCCCTTGAGGATTCGTTGAAGATCCAGTCTTGTGCTGGTGAATTGCCACAGTTTTTATTTGTCTGGGGGAAGAAACTATTTCTCTTTCATTTCTGAAGGAAAGCTTTGCTGGATATAATATTCTTGGTAGGCAGTTTTTTTCTTTTAGCACTTTGAATATGTCATCCCACTCTCTCCTGGTCTCTAGGGTTTTTGTTGAGAAGTCTGCTGTTAGCCTGATGGGGATTCTGTTATAGGTGATTTGATCCTTTCTCTTGCTGTTTTTAGAATTCTTTCTTTTTCTTTGATATTTGACAATTTAACTGTAAAGTGTCTCAGGGAGGTCCTTTCTGGGTTGATTTTGTTTGGAGAACTTTGAACTTCTTGGATCTGTAAGACCGTATTTCTCCCAGTATTGGGGAAATTTTTGGCTATTATTTTATTAGACAGGCTTTCAATGCCTTTTCTTTTTTCTTTCCCTTCTGGTACACCCATAATGTGGATATTTGTATGCTTAAAGTTATTAGAAAGATCTCATAGGTCTTTTTCATTTTTTAAAATACTTTTTTGGGTCAAACTGTGTTCATTCAAAAAGCCTGTCTTCTAGTTCAAAAACTCTTTCTTCTGCTTGTTGTAGATTTCTGCTTATGCTCTTGGTTATATTTTTTTATTTTGTTCAATGAATTCTTCAGTTCCAGGATTTCCGCTCAGTTCTTTTTTATTGTTTCTATCTCTTTGTTGAATTTCTCATAAATGTCCTGGACCTTCCTTCCTTCCTTCCTTCCTTCCTTCCTTCCTTCCTTCCTTTCTTCCTTCCTTCTTTTTTATTTCTTTGTGATTTCTATCTTCCTTCCTTCCTTCCTTCCTTCCTTCCTTCCTTCCTTCCTTCCTTCCTTCCTTCTTTTTTATTTCTTTGTGATTTCTATCTTTTTTTTTTTTTTAATCTATCATGTTGAATTTCCTTAGTATAGCCATTTGGTATTCCTCTTCAGATGATTCATTGATTTCCTGTTGTCTGGGGTCTGGTATTGGAGAATTGTAGTCTTCTTTTGGGGGAGTCATGTTTCCCTGTTTCTTTCATGCTTCTCATATCTCTGCATTGATGTCTGGGCATCTGGTGGCATAGTTGCTTCCTTTAATTTTAGGAGTGGTATTTGAAGGGAGAGACTCTTTTCTGTAGAAGTTTTCTATGTTGACAATTGGGTTGGGTGTTTTAATTCTGGATCTGAGTAAGTGCAGTAGTGAAAGCTCTGTGTGACTTCTTCAACTGTAGTCAATCTTGGAGTTGTCTGTGGGTTCTCTTGCGGCCTAGGTGGTGGCCTTTGGTAGTTTCTTGTTGGGGTGAATGCTCTGCTGTTAGTCAGTGAGCAGGTGTACACTGGTGCAGCAGATCCTGGTAGCTCTGTAGAGGGCCACTGGATCAGCTGTCAAGCCTGGAGCAAGCCTGAATAGATGACACATGACCCAGCAGCTCTCTAGAGGTGTGCTGTGGGAGGGAAAGCTGCTACCCAGTCAGCTGTTGGTCCAGAAGCAGGTGTACACAGGTGCTTCAGGGTGTGGCAGCTCTACTGATAGCTGCCTGATCTGCTGTTAAGCCTGTAGAAAGCCTGCAAGGAAGCAGCAGTCCCTGACTATTCTGTGGAGGGCTTCAGGTGGAGGAGGGCTTCAGCCATTGCCAGAATGACTGGGGTCTTTTCCAACTTACCTTCTCTTTGCCTGATTCTGAGCCGGTCCCTGTGGTGGGGCAGAGGCTGTATGCCCTGCTCTGCTCTCTATGGTACTGTTCCCGTCTTCCATACTTTACATGGGCCTTTTCACTCTCCTGGCACTCTGCAATGCATTTCCAGCCATTGCCAGAATGACTGGGGTCTTTTCCAACTTACCTTCTCTTTGCCTGATTCTGAGCTGGTCCCTGTGGTGGGGCAGAGGCTGTATGCCCTGCTTTGCTCTCTATGGTACTGTTCCCGTCTTCCATACTTTACATGGGCCTTTTCACTCTCCTGGCACTCTGCAATGCATTTTCTCAGTCATTTTGGTCAAAGTATATGTGTTTGTTTACTGTTTTGGTCTCTTTTTTGGGGTGGGGGTGCGTGTGTGTGTGGGGGGGAGAGTGGCAACTAGTGCCAGACCTCTCTAATCAGCCATCTCGGGAAAAGCCCACCAAAACCCAGATTCTTGATGACTTAAAAGCCCATACTGACTATTTTGCTGACCTCCAGATTTCATTTTTATAAGAGCTAAATTATAAATTTTCTGCCTGGCTTCATCTACTACTCTTTTGGTTTTCTTCTCTCTCATGGTTAAACTATTTCTACTGATAACAGAGACGTAACATGCAAATAACTTGAGGAAAGGAGCATGGTGTCCTAAAGGCACATGAGAGATGCAGGGGATGATGTTGCAGTTTCTTTTGAGAGCAGTTTTTAGGGGAAACAGAGACAGCAGAAGAGCACCAGACCTGAGGGAGAGCACATAGTGTAGAGCCAGAGAAACAGCATTGATAGTTATGAACAGGATCAGATGGACTTAGGTTTTAATCCCAGCTACATCACTTACTTGCCCTGTGCCCTTAAAAATGCTTATGCCATTTCTCTGGTACTCAGTTTTTTTAATCCCAGCTACGTCACTTACTTGCCCTGTGCCCTTAAAAATGCTTATGCCATTTCTCTGGGACTCAGTTTTCTCCTATATACATTGGAGGTAAGAATAATTCTTGCCTTTTGGCTTTGTGTGAAAAATAACTGAGATAATGCACACAAAGTGCTCAGCATAGGGCCTGGCACAGAGTCAGCGCTGCCTATTGTTATTTGAAAGTGAAGACAGGAAGCCCTGAGGACATATTCCATTGGTCAAGTGCCTTTGATTTTGACAGTCTCCTGACAAGTGCTTTCCTAGGACCTCAAATAGTTAAGTCCCTGTTAGAACATACAAGGCTAGAATCTAAGTTGAGGGAAGAAGAGTTCTTCACTAATTAAACTGATTAACAATTCATCATAACAGCCTGTGAGGTTACACACTGTCATGGGTATCTCTACTTACAAGAAAAATAATAGCATCATTAGCAACAACCTGTCAGGAAAGCAAGGCAAAAAGTTCTGAAGCAGCAGCCACCTGCTCAATTTGTCTAATATTTTATTTTCTTTCTCTGGACAGAATAACGAGTGGGGAGAAAGATGTTTTTCCTTTGACAGCTAAGTAGAGCCTGGGTGAGCCTTTTTGTACTCCTCTTAAAAGTAGTGATAATAATAATAATAATAATGACAATAACAGTATTAATAATAGCATATTCAGTTATCTATTGCCACAATAATGCTACATAACAATCTCATAAACAAAACCTCAGGGGCACACAACAATATAGATTTAATAAGCTCATGAGTTTGCAGGGCTTAGTTGATCTGACTTGGCTGATCTCAGCTAGACTAATTGATGCTTCTGAGGTTAGCCGCAGGTTAGCTGAGTGGCTCTGATGATCTAGGTTAGATTTGCTTACCTGTGTGAGTAAGGGGGTTGGCTGGTGTTGGCTGATCTAGAATGGCTTCAGCTAGGTTGACTGAGATCACTCAACTCTCCGTTGCATGGTTTTCATCCTCTAGCAGGTTTATCTGGACATGTTCTCAAGGCCATGGCAGAACAGTAAAAGAAAGCAAGCTCAACCCTGCAGATCTTTTTTCACCTCTGCTTGTTCACATTTGCTAACATACCATTGGCCAAGCCCAGAGCCACAGCTGGAGTGCACTATGAAGGCAAATACTGAAAGGGGTAAAGAATTGGGGCCATTAACCAATACACCTTGAATGGTATTGGATATGTGCAGTCTACACTGGCACTGTGCTAAACTATGTTCATATATTATCTCATTTAATCTGCCCACACCCCTATGAGAGAGGTACAATTGCCATCCTGATAATGTGGGTGAGGACTGAGGCTTAGCAAGGGCATATATTTAGCATTTGGAAGAGCTAGGTGTGGACCTCAGTTATCTAACTCCAGAGCCCATGCATGTAGCCTCCACAACCTGCTACTGCTGTTCATGGCCTCATTTAGGCAGAGCAGATATTTTCCTAGAGCGTTTGTTTTCTAAAGGGACTTTTCTTTAGAGACTTTTCTAGACCTAGATTAATAGTTAATAATGGAGGGTAAGAAAGTTGTAGAAATAATTTTGTATTCTAATTGTTCCTTTGCCCTGAGTATACTTGGTACAGATTCAGTTCTGCTTCCCGTGCTGACTCAGTGGGTGTCCTTGGCTGCTCCCCCAACCTACTCCTCTCTAAGGCAGTGAACAAAGCTCAGGTGTTAGAAATTGAAGGGGCCCAAGTGTTGTCATTGTTGCTGTCTCATCTTGCACGTATGCATCCACTGCTTTGTACCTATTTCCTTGGGACTTGTGTTATTCTTATGCCATTTCATCTGCCATATATTTTAAGTGGGTCCTCTGAATACAGGAAGTGCTCTATAAATTCTATACTCTGACTTACTTTGAAATTCCTACGCATGTGCCTGGTGCATCAGATATCGGTGTGCACAACTGGAACACAACCCGCACCTTGTCCACATACCAAGTTTTGTGTTCTCATACTTATTTTCCTTCTCTGTTCCATGCTTAAGGAGCCACATCTTTTGGCTTTTTGCTGAAAAGAGAAAGTAAAGAAGATGTCTGTTTCAAGGCAGAGAAGGTATGAGGGGTATGTGTGTGTGTGTGTGTGTGTGTTAGAAGATGTCTGTTTCAAGGCAGAGAAGGTATGAGGGGTATGTGTGTGTGTGTGTGTGTGTGTGTGTGTGTGTTGCACATGTATGATACATGCAGTTTCTGTCCCTGACACAGATAAACCAATGAATACAATTAATTTGGGAAAGATTTAAGCATTGCAATTCCTCAAGTGTGGAAGGAACAACCATTCAATTTCTCTGTGAAAGTACCTCCTGGGATGCCTTAACTGAGGGCTCTCTCTTTGGCTCTACCCACCATCATGTATCTGAAAGCCTGGACTACACAAACACAGGGTAAGCAGCCGTGTCCCAGGATGAGGCATCTTTGTTAATGCTGTGACCTCTGGGATGCTGGTTCTGCTGCCTATAACCATAATATGACTTCAGTCTTCCTGCCTTTTAACCTCTTGGCTACTAGGACCTCTGCTGATTCTTTCACCTCCACCCACCCCTGCATAATTTAACCTCATGTTTCATGAATTCCTTGCTCCTGCTGGAGTTCCATGTTCTGAATCTGACCATCCAGCCAGGACTGCTGCGTCTCCTTCCCTCTCTCTCTCTCTTGTTTCTATTCCTTTGATATTTTCAAGCTTGCCTCAATTCTGCTTATTCACCTTCTCAACGTAGTGACTTAGTGTTGCAGACCTTGTTTTGATCTCACTGCTTCTCCCCTTTCCCTCCTAACAGTTCGTTCTGTTCTTTCACACTCCCCAGTGGCAGGGTTACCTCTTCTACCCCCGCCCCCTTTCCCATCCACTCCCCATAGAGCCGGGACGAACCCTAGGACCACCACTGTTCACACATCTTGAGTGTGGGGTAGGTGTCAGGAGTGAACAGAGCACTTGACATTCATCATTTTATTTAATCCTCACAACCTGTGAGGTCAATATTATTATTTTCTACATTTTATACAAGTGGAAATCAAGACTTAGGGAGCTGAAGACATTCAGTCCCAGTCAGAACATGCAGACCCGTCCCTGGCACCCTCCTCTCTGGCTGGGCCCCGTGCTCATGCCCGACGCTCCATACCAACCCCAGCAGCCAGAGAGGAAACTGGAGCAACTCTCGAGTTCTATAAGCTGTGTTGTCAGAATGGTTCTTTTCTGCCTGGTTGAACTGAAAGTGTTTGGTGAGGGGCTTCAACACAAGGGAAATGAAAAGCCTTTACTGAGCACCTACTGAACTTGAATCCTGATTTCATTTATCGCTTTGTGAGCCTTAGGACCAGCCAAGGTATTAACAGGTAGGGAAAAGGAAAAGGGCTCGGAGATGACTGAAGTCTCTTCAAGAATCTGAGGGATAATCCATAAAGGTTATGTCAATAGCCATAACTTTAACCAAAACTTTTTAAGCCTGTGAGGCCAAGCAAAAACAGATGGTGTGACTTTCAGAACCAGAATCTCAGCTGGCCTCTTTTTATGAGTCTACCTTTCAAAGACCTATAAATGAAGAGCCGGCAGCAGCGTTTATAGGTGGCTTGAATTTGTGAAGTGTTGTCTAGTGAT
>NW_007730644.1:0-1458 GCF_000696425.1 Galeopterus variegatus
AAAACCTCGAACCTGTTGTTGCTTGTTTGTCGTTATAGGATCGTTGTTGAAAGAATTATTCGTTTTTTGTTGCTCTTGGAAATGCAATTTGTACTCTGATATCACAGTGCACACTTCTCAGGATCGCGCTGTCTCCTGGCACGGCCGCTCCAGACCCGTCGCCATCTTAGAATCAGCAGCAATAATGTCTGGACCAAGCTGGACTTGCTCACTCTGAGAGGGAATCACGCGAAGCTATTCTCTGCAGAGGAAGGAATTGGGACTGGGGAGCTTTCGCCTGCAACCTCCTGCCCCATCTTCATCACTGACATAACAACACGGCGTTGAGACTGGATAACAACATCGGTTCCACCGCCTGCAGTCCGCAGCCGCCCGGCTCCCGCGCTCACGGACCCCAATATACAATTTCTGATAAAAACTTGAGGCTAAAATTTATAGCTAAAATTATACGTGGATCTCAATTATCCATTTATGAGGGGACTTTAAAACATTCATGGAGAAAACTCTCAGAGCTGCACCCACCTATCGCCCTAAACCCTGTTCTATATCTAGAAAACTGCACTTGAATGTACCAGAGGCCTTTCAAATACATTTCCAAAACTAATTGTTTCCTCCTCATTTACGTTGCCCCTCTCCCCTTGTATCTTCTAAGTGAAGGGCCATCAAAAACATCACTCAGCTCAACACTGCATCTACCAACTTGTCACAGTCTCAAGGCAATAACGAAGTTAGACGAGAAAAAAAATTGGGATAACAACCAAAAAACCAAACCTGAAGTTCAGGAGACATATTGTACAACATAGCGACTACTGTTAATGACATACTGTATACTTGAAAATCACTAGAGGAGATATTTAAATGTTCTCACTACAAAAAAATGATAAGTATGTAAGGTAATGCATATGTTAATTAGCTCCATATAGCCATTCCACAATGTATATATGTTTCAAAACATCATGTTGTACACCATAAACATAATTTTTATTTATCAATGAAAAATAAATCTCTTTACGCAATAAATACTTAATTAATTAAAAAACATAAGTCCTAATCTCTAGGCTTGGTTCTGAGAAAATGTGCATGCCACCTGTGATTTCACTAAGACACACTTGTTCTCTACCTCTATCTCCTTTCTTGGCAGTGTTACACCAGTTAATCATGAGGTTCGACATGAAAGATCTTTTACAGCTCCGGGAAATAATGTTGCTCTGAAGCATGCAATGGAGCTGAGAAAGAATGTGTATTTATTACATTAGCTATTGCACTCTAAATGTGTACTAGTGACTACACAGAAACACTTGAAAATCTATTTGCTATATAATTATGTATCTCTGCCTTAAATTACAGTGTATATATTTTAGGAAAACTGTGACTATTTTATTTTAGTAATTCAAATGGTTTTCCCATTAATATATACCATCATTTATGAGATGTTCTGAGTGACTGATTTGCTATACT
>NW_007730644.1:1975-3269 GCF_000696425.1 Galeopterus variegatus
GTTTTCCCATTAATATATACCATCATTTATGAGATGTTCTGAGTGACTGATTTGCTATACTAACTCTAGCTGTAAATTTCTTCCTGATTGCCTCTTCACACCCCCCACCCTTTCTTCCTCCCTTCTTTATACATTTTCAAAATTAAAAAAAATTTATGATCAAAATTTTGGTAACGTAATGAATATTTTTGTAATAATAATTCTTTTTCATTGTTTCTCAAAGTATGAACATTGATATATCTTTACTATCCTTTTTATTTGAAAAGGAATAGGAAACTAAGAATATAGTTCATTAAACCAAAACACAACACAACACTACACACTGCAGAAGGTGTGGTTGAATAGTTTATTCCAAAGCTGCCACCAAGGATATTCAAAGCAGGTTCTTCTGCCTGACCACAAATGTCCAGGCCACCAAGACCACACTCATGGGTCTGGGATGTATCTGAAGGGTGAGGACTACACTGGGGAAGAGTTCTTCAATGTGGGGTAATTGCTCAATACTGACCACACGATCTCAATTCAGGACTTAAAACTCATCTTTTATTTTTCTGAGCACAGTAATGAAACATTTGAATATACTATACAAGTACCAACATACTAGGAAAAAAATGACATATGAAATGCTTCTAGTATAGTGAAAGGACTCTCCCTACTCACACCTTGATCCCAGGAAGTAGATAAGACTCTGAAAATATACATCTCTCTCTCTTACTATCAGACAACACTTCTTCTGCCTTTTGTATTGCTATACTTGTTTTTCCTCTTCATATTGTCACTTAACTTGAATTTGCTTTTATTTATCTTATTTCCTCCATTGGATAAGCTACCCCTGATACAGACCTCATATTTATTTATTTTTTTCTACTTCCCATGATCTACACCAAGGAGTAAGCATTTGTTGATATGATTGGTCCCAGAGGTGGAAATGCTCTGCAACTCAGAAATCAAATCAGTATCTGAAAAATACCGAAAGCTGTAAAAGAAAGCACTCACTTCAAATCCAACATTTCTACGCTTTGCTTTCTTTATGGCTCTATTCTTCAAGACTTCCTCACTGGCCACCGAAAATGTTCCCACCTGCAGAAGTGTACAAATTAAGCAGCAGTAAGATGAGGCCCAAAAAGAGATTTAAAAGAAAAACAAGCTAGCACAGATAAACTTAAATGATGTTAATACCCGTAACACAAATTATGGAAAGGGCACATTAAGAAAAAGTTTATTGGGCTGGCACATGGCTCACTCGGGAGAGTGTGGTGCTGATAACACCAAGGCCATGGGTTTGGATCCCTAT
>NW_007730644.1:4139-9136 GCF_000696425.1 Galeopterus variegatus
GGTTAGCTCACTTGGGAGAGCATGGTGCTGACACACCAAAGCCAAGGGTTAAGATCCCCTTACCGGTCCCCTTTAAAAAAAAAAAAAAAAAAGAAAAAGTTTATGTCTATTATCTCTTGTAGATTCGATTCTAGTTAGGCAAATCATGAATCTTCCAGAATCTACAAATACAGGCTTCAAATCCCAATCTAGAGAGAAGCGTACGCACAAATGTTTTAAAAGACTAAGACCATCAAAATTTTGGTGCAAAAATATTCATGACCAATTCAAATATTTCAGATATATAATCTAAAATATTAATAAAGTTCAGAATAAAATTTCAGTTTCCTTTAAGAAGCAAAGCTATTATCTAAAAGCTAGAAGGTACCTTTAAAGATCATGAATACTTGACAGTGCAGCCCATTCTGAAACCCAGATACCTGAATCTAGTCTCAGTACTACAGTTTTCAAAAATAAGTTTATAATATACCCATTATTTTTTAAGAAGAATCCTGTTCAACTTTGCCCATAGTCCAAAAGGCCACTGAGGCACCTAGGACCCTAAGTGACCCCATTGGAAAACTACTGCTCTTCTACAGTATGCTAAAGTACTAGGTCTATAATCAGAAACTTGCTGAAGATCTTTGGCTTTACTTCGACCCTTTTTTTTATTTTATAGGATTGTAATAAAATATTTCTATAGTTATTTCAGATCATGTTAAGCTTAAAGGGATCCCTATACTCACACAAGTGACCGTACTGACTACACTTGCCCCAAATTAAATGTAATTAAATATAATCATTCCACACTCATTTCATTAGAATCTGTCCAAATGGGAGTTCTTTCATTCCTGAATATTTTAATGTGAAGTCAAACTGTTATATGGTAGTCTTGATCTTACTATAGCCAAGAATGTAACTGCACTTAAGTTCTAGGAAAAAATCCATAACCAGAGACTTAGTAAAAAAGCACCAAATCAGTTAAGGGCCTTGTCAAAACATTAACATACTTATGATTTGGGTTTCCCTAAACACATCAGAGTACACATATTTGTAAACAACAACAATGAAAAGTTAGTAATAGACTTAGAAAGAAAGAAGATACCAATCAAAAAATAACCCTCTAAATACTTTTACAGGTTTTTTTCTTTTTTTCAACTTAGCCCTATGCTATTAACTTGAAAAGCTAATGTGGCTACACATTCCTTAGGGAACTGGCCTGAGAGTAAAAACTGCTGATGAGGTACTAGAAATGCAGTTACAGTCTATTCTTTATAAGACAAAAATGGTAAGATTTCCTCAGGGAAGACCATTTTTATTTTGCTGGGAAAGAAACTATGCCAATCTGAGTTCTATTCCTATTAATGCAATTGTTGGGAGTCTGAGATCTACTGTAAGAATAGGAAATAAAGCAGGACTCCAAGAAGCATTAGAGTAAGGGAGGTGACCTCAACCTCCTGAAATCTAAAATTATGGGTACAGCAGACCAAGATGATTAATCATGTACCATTTTTTTCATGTCTGAGTGCTGGCACTGTGCTAACCTTATGACTAGATCACTTAATTCACCCTTCAGTCATGACTAAAACAACTTACTCAAAACCATGAGTTTAGAATACTGAAACTATATTAAATTCAGGAGGAAGGTGCTTCAACGAAGGAGAATATTTAAGGAACAAGCACTAGTGGAAAAGCATCCCCAAATGTAATTAATAAATTTCTACACTAAATACAGGTCCATAAGGAATCATAATATTTTCCATTCAGAATATTTTTAAAAAGGTCTTTTAATTTTATCACAAGTCTTCACGAGGAACCCCAAAATGAATTTAAATGTAGATGCAGCAGGAAATCATTCTTAGGGAAACTGTTTTTTACCTCTTCAGCCTCCTCTTCTTGATCCCAATTCCTATCTGTCAATTCCTTCTCGGCAATTCTTTTGGCCATTTTTTTGAACCTAAGTTATAAAAAATAGAAGTAAAAAGTTTACTTTTCTAGACCAAGATATAACTCTTACAAAGACTTTTAAAAATTCATTTTAGCATGAAATGAGATAAAAACATTCCTAACGCCAGTGGAAACTGCTTTAATGAGTACTTTACAACAGTGTTGTCAGGCTCCCGGTGTAACAAATCCAATACAGAATTATTCAAGGAGGCAGTGGAAGATTCCTAAGGAACCTGGCATTCTTTCTGAATTGGAAAAATTAAAACAAAATATCAACTGATTTTTAAAAATTTGGAATCTTAAGTACTGTATACACAATCCTTAACTAACTTATTCCATGCAAATTACACTTAAGTCTTCCCATAAGCAAAACATTTCCAATATATAAAATTCTCCTTTTCTTTTTTTTTTTTGGCACTGGCCATTACAGGGATCCAAACCCTTGACCTTGGTTAGTTATAAGAACATGCTCTAACCACCTGAACTAACTGGCCAGCCCCTAAAATTCTCTTAAAGATGATCCATTAAAGAAGTTTATCCTTATGTAAGAATTTTAATAAGGCATTTGAAATACCTTCACATGAATACTTTTCTTGAGGCTACAGTTGATAGAAATATGTGTTCTTCAAAATTAAACATTTAATTGCCCCAAACTATATGTTGCTAAGATAAGATACCATTTAAAAGATCAAAATATGACCAAATATGGAGGTATTAACATTCTGAGAACTTCAGCAATAAATCATCAGCTTAATTCTTCTAATACCATGGCATTAGGGGAAGGGGTAGGAATTGTATTATTCTGCGGTGGATTCTAGCACCTATCCAAAGAGGGTGTTTGTGTCCATCTCTTAAATTTGCTATTTGTTTTCTGAACCTAATATCATATCCTTTGCTCTTAAAAAACAATAATACAAAAAACCCCAAAAACTAGAACCTAGAGCTCTGGTTGTGTTATGCTGGCTTCTTTGCTGAAAGGATTCCCCCCCCCTCCCCCCACCAAAAAGCAGCCTTTCCATTTTCTCTGCTATCTACCTTGCTCTGGAATTTATCAATTAGTTTTTGGCACCTGCCAGGGCTGGTTAAATCTGCCTGGACTCCTTCCTGGTAGTCTTAGCCCATTCTTATTTGCCCTCAACACCAACCCACCAGAGTAAGCTTCCTTGAAATTGATGGCCATTAAGATACAAACTTACACATCACCTACTGCTCTTTACTATTTACAGAATAAAATTCGAATGTCGGCAACCCAAAGTCCTCCAATATCTGATGCTCAGTAGAGCAATTACACAGCAGCTTTCATCTTTTAATATATCCTAGTAATGTTTGAAATTTCCTTTACAAGTATGTACTTTTTTTGATTATAGAATAAACGATTTTAAAGTCCAAGATTCTAAAATATAAAGTATGAGATTAATATTTCTCAGCCATTACCTAGAAATACTCTTTTTTTAATGCCTCCCCAAAAACACTTGGTCAGGATTTGCTATTAATTGTTGTCATATAAACAAAAACAAATATAGGAATAGACATGATTCTTTACTGAACTGTTCAGAGACCAGGTCTCTGTGTGGATTCTTCTGGCAATTTTCCTATTCATTAACTAACACCTCCACCAGAGGGAAGAAATGAGAGTTGGAATAGTCATCTTTGCTATTTACGACTGTGGGCAAAAAAGAGGTAGAGCTAAAAGTGGAAAAACTGCAATAAGAGTAAAATTTTAATATCTAACTCACACCCACGACTAAAGAGATAACTGGCATAGTAAAATAAATCTAATGTAGCTGCTTCCATTTTCTAACCTATTTACCAAATCAATATATAACCAGAAGACAGAGATCTTTATTTTGTTTATTGATGTTCTCCAAATACTCCAAACTTGCCCAGCTCACAGTAGGTATTGTTCTACCTGTTGTTGAATCAGTGATCTGGGGTATTACATATCTGAGAAAATACTCCAAGACGCTGGCAGTCTGGTTTTCTCATTTTCTATCTGTGAGACCTTGGCCAAGTTATTTATGTGCCTCGGTTTCTTTATCTGTGGAACAGGGTAGTGTAATAAAAATTAAATGAGATAAACAAAAATCTTAGTTTAGAACAGTGCCTGGAGGGCGGGCCAGTGCCTCAATGGATAATGCGCCTGACTACAGTTCACAAGATTCTAGAACAATTCCTGGAACCGAAGAAGTGCTTAACAAACATTGTTAAAGAAACACGTTTTGCTAGAAGAAAAGGCTATAAGATACTATTTTTCCTCCAAAACGCAAAAGTTGTATCAGACAGCCATCAAACAAAAAACACACACGAAACTTAAAAAAGAAAATAACTTGAATTGTGAACCAGACTTAAAAAGATACGTTACAAAACCCATATTTTACTCCAAAACATAACGCTTTAGATAATAAGCTTTCTTTTTATGCACAAAGCGGGGGGGTGGGGTGGGGGGCATCTCCGTCCAGTGCTAAGAACAAGGCCTGGCACCCAGGGTCTCCGTGCTATTATTACGAAAAGTTTAACATGGGCGCTTGTGGGTAAAAAGAGACCAAGTTATGACATAATTCTCAGTTATGAAGCAAAGTGATAGGAAGCTAAAGTCTAGGTGACTAGAAAAAACATTATTATTTATGCCTGATACAGTTGTGTAGTCTCTTAAGATGAAAACAAAAATCTGACTGGAAAAAACCAAGTGGGCCGATCGGGAAGACTTGAAACGCCACCAAAAAACCAGACCTTAAAACTGCTTCTTAATGGAACCGGGTAAAAGGGTGATCAACGGCCCGAGAGCGCAGTAAGAAAGTGAAACCAGACCGAAGAGGTAAGGGACAAAGCGACAGAAGACAGAGGTGGGACGGCCGGGGAGGGAGGTACCGAGAGGAGCCGTCCGGAAGCGGACCGATCAGACCGCGCCACGACAGTCCCCGCCCGCTCCGGCCTCCTACCTCCGCCGTGGCCGCAAGGGCCCCGCGCCCGGGCGAGCCCAGCCCAAGTGCGGCGCCGCAGCACGAGAGGCCGGGCCGGCTTCACACACAGCCCGGGCTGCGTCGCCGCTGTCACCCGCCCCGCCCTCCCCC
>NW_007730644.1:10136-10551 GCF_000696425.1 Galeopterus variegatus
CCTCCCCCTGCCGCTCTCCCCCCCCCCCGGCCGCGCAGCTCTCGCCGGGACGTGGGCGCGGCGGCGAGCAAGGCCGAGGTCGCGGGCGCGGCGCTCGGGTCTGAAACGGCTGCGGGCCGCCCTGCTGAGTGCGCTCGGTCGCTTCCGGTGCGCTGAGAGCCTCAAAGGACGTCGTGGTGAGCAGGCCCGGACTCCCAAACACCATGTCCCCCGGGGACCTCGTCTCTGTGTACGGTACTGAGGGGGGCAGCTCTCCGCTCAGCCTTAGACAGCTGGGGAAACAGCACGAAACACGTCCCGCGCCGCCATTTTGTAACTCGAATCTGCTCCTCAAACCCGATTCGAAAAAAAGGGAGGAAAGAAACGCCCGCCTCCAGCTACTGCGCAAGCGCGCCGGAGCCTTCGGCGGCAGCTC
>NW_007730644.1:11202-20671 GCF_000696425.1 Galeopterus variegatus
ATATCAGCCGCGGCTACTGCGGAATTCCAGTCAGGAGCAGGTCCCTAGCTACTACCCGGTTCATGTGGTGTTCAGAGCCGCAAGCGCAAGGCCCGGCCACACGCCACTGCATCCGCTGGTTATTCAGCACACAAACAACAGTGCAATTCAATGAAGGTACAGAGAAAATAGAAAGCAGAAGTCTGAGTTCAGGAAGCAGCCGATGTGCGGAGGGGCTGGTCTGGTCGGATGTGGGCCTCGCCAGGAAGTTCAACGTCTTATATGGAAGTCTCAGTTTGACAGACGTCGGCAGAGCGGTGGATGGTGGAGAGCGAGAGAGGCTCTTGATTGGACGATCCACATTCAGCTAAGCAAAGGCTTAGGTTTTTATACCCTTTTCATATCTCTTATCCATACCTACCTGTTTAGTTTCTCAGTGCCATGTGTTTGCTGGCTGATGTCTTAGAGTGTCTGCTCATCAGTGTGGTTAAAAACAGGTTGTTAACTACTAGTTTCAATTTCCTTATTATTACTGACTCCATTTTGTTTCTTAGCTTAAGTGCTTCCATTCTATATGCTCTATACAATCACGGGCTTCAGCTGCCTCCTTATGGACCCCTTCTTCATTCAACAGTTTCTATTTGTTTTTCACGTTGGGTGCCACAGAGGTGAAGTAACTTGCCCCAAATTACATGACTAGTTATGAAATCAGGGTAGATCCCAGTCTCACCTAGAGCAGGCTTTGGCTGAGGGAAAAGGAAAATAGCAAAAGAAAACCTGCTTGACCAAGCAGGAGGGGCTGGATTCCTAGAAGTAATAAATTCAGTTAATAAGATAAAAGTAGAGTTGATTAAACACAAACTTCCTTAGGCTAAGACTGGATTTAAAGGTCAGGATGTTTGTTCCTTAGGCCAAGACTGGATTTGAAGGTCCGATTGTTTGTTCCTTAACCGAATGCCATATGGCTTAAGATAACATTTGTAATGCCAATCTCGAGTTATTTCTGCAGACATCTTCTTTGAAGCACACACACACCCTGGACCCTAAGGTGCCATGGAAATATCAGTGAAGATGCCAGGAATAGTTGTGCTGACTCCACCCCCAACCAGTCATATTCACACATGACTTCTGGGACCTCTGCCATGACTTTTCTCTATAAATGCTTATGGTCCTAAGCTATGGGGGAGTCCAGGGTCTTAAATGCTCCTTTAGCTACCATGGGTTCCTTTGAATGGCTGTCCAAATAAACGCTAATCTTTAACACTACAAACTTTGGTGTGAAAGGCTTCTTAGTCATTTGGGCAGTGGATGAGGAACCTCTCCGTTTGGAAATAGGATTGTGGAAGTTGAAGTCTGCAAAGGCGTTTTTTGGTTTGTTTGTTTTGTTTTGTCTGCTGGCTGATAAGGGGATCTGAACCCTCGACCTTGGTGTTATCAGCACCATGCTTGAACCAAGTGAGCTAACCGGCCAGCCCCTGCAAAAGTGTTGGGACAGTGGGACTAATACTCGTATGTGTTTCCCATCTCAGGACTTGTGTTTTTGTGCTTTTACTTGAATACTGCATTTTCAAACAGTGTGGTAACAGGTAGAAAGCAATTTAGTGTTGTCCAACTCTCCTAGACTAACAGAGAGAATATAAGCCATAAGGCACTTTGGGAATTAGACCAATTATTAACTAATTAGGAAATTTTTGGACAAGCCCAAGTAAAAAATGGCACCACCCACCTCTTCCCCTCCCCTCACCCCTTCCCTTTACAAGAAGCTTCCTGACTTAAACAGAAATCCCTTTTGTTTCTGCAAGGATGCAGTTCTCCACCCGGATCCACATTGGCATAATGACCCTCCTTGATGTCATATGCCAGCTCTTGGCACCCTATATAAGCTCCACCACCTCCATGCCTGGTGCTGTCCCCCATTTTCAGGGCAGTCCTGGGCTGTCCTCCATTTTGAGCACAGCCTGGCAGATTTCATTTCTTTAATAAAGCTTGAATAGTACCCACCATCTTGGCTCACTTTCTTTCATTATGGTGCTGAAACCCGGGAAGGGTTTTGGCTGACTTTGTGGCCGATCCCCTCTCTTGGGTCGATTGGCTCCTAGCTGCCCTTCCTGGACCTGCTGAAACCAGAGTGTCTACTTTTGCCCTTTCAGACCAACGCATCCAACACCAGCCACAATTCAGGGTGAGTCAGTGGGTCTGTCCTGCCTACTTTACGGTTCCCCTGACCACTATCTACGACTTTGGTCTCTATGAAGCCCAGGAGCCTGGCCAAGGGAACTCTTCTCGTGCCCCCCAGCTATTGGAGGACGCGCCTCTAGCCAGTTGGTGTGGCTTTTCTCTCAAAAAGAAGGTGGGCACCAAAGGGGATGCCCTTTGCTGGCACGCTTCTTCTACCAGGACTGACTGCCCTTTCTCACCCTCTATACGGGATCCTCATGATCCAAACCTCCACGCTCTACGCCCTTGGGCTGTCTCCTGGCCAATTTCTTGGCCTCCAGGGAGACATTGAACCTAAACGTGCGGTCCTGTTTTCTACTGTACTCCGTGCTCTACGCCTCTGGGCCCTATCCTGGCCAATTTCTCAGCCTCCAGGGAGACATTAAAACTCAAACACCTCGTTACAATGGATCCCAGTGGCCACAATATGGCACTCTATTTAGACATGCACCGAAGCGGCAAAAACTGTAGAGATTCCTTGTTCAGGCCTTTTCCTATCTCTGAACATGTTCTGTCTGTCAAAACTGTCCTGTGTCTCAAATTCTCCTAGCTCGTGCTCAACCTCTCCTTCCAGACTCAGATCAATCTTCTGATCTGTCAGCCCTCCACATTTCTNACTGTACTCCGTGCTCTACGCCTCTGGGCCCTATCCTGGCCAATTTCTTGGCCTCCAGGGAGACATTGAACCTAAACGTGCGGTCCTGTTTTCTACTGTACTCCGTGCTCTACGCCTCTGGGCCCTATCCTGGCCAATTTCTCAGTCTCCGGGGAGACATTAAAACTCAAACGCCTCGTTACAATGGATCCCAGTGGCCACAATATGGCACTCTATTTAGACACGCACCAAAGCGGCAAAAACTGTAGAGATTCCTTGTTCAGGCCTTTTCCTATCTCTGAACATGTTCTGTCTGTCAAAACTGTCCTGTGTCTCAAATTCTCCTAGCTCGTGCTCAACCTCTCCTTCCAGACTCAGATCAATCTTCTGATCTGTCAGCCCTCCACATTTCTCTCTCTTCCCCACAACTGGCCTCCAGACACTCGTCCTCAGCCCAGCTCCTCCCCTTCTCCCCCTTTGTCAGGTAACAACCCCACCTCGGCTCTGGCTTTTTATAACCCTTCTGCGAAGTGGCTCGGATGGAAGTAATTGTCTGAGTCCATGTACAGGGAGTGGGTCTGGATGGCAGCTCAGGTACATGCTCAAAATAATAGGTGGCCTGTGGGAGCCATTGCTATTCCTTACACGGACCCAAATTGGAACTACCAGGCTGGGCACGATTGAACCTAAACGTGCGGTCCTGTTTTCTACTGTACTCCGTGCTCTACGCCTCTGGGCCCTATCCTGGCCAATTTCTCAGCCTCCAGGGAGACATTAAAACTCAAACACCTCGTTACAATGGATCCCAGTGGCCACAATATGGCACTCTATTTAGACATGCACCGAAGCGGCAAAAACTGTAGAGATTCCTTGTTCAGGCCTTTTCCTATCTCTGAACATGTTCTGTCTGTCAAAACTGTCCTGTGTCTCAAATTCTCCTAGCTCGTGCTCAACCTCTCCTTCCAGACTCAGATCAATCTTCTGATCTGTCAGCCCTCCACATTTCTCTCTCTTCCCCACAACTGGCCTCCAGACACTCGTCCTCAGCCCAGCTCCTCCCCTTCTCCCCCTTTGTCAGGTAACAACCCCACCTCGGCTCTGGCTTTTTATAACCCTTCTGTGAAGTGGCTCGGATGGAAGTAATTGTCTGAGTCCATGTACAGGGAGTGGGTCTGGATGGCAGCTCAGGTACATGCTCAAAATAATAGGTGGCCTGTGGGAGCCATTGCTATTCCTTACACGGACCCAAATTGGAACTACCAGGCTGGGCACGGGGATCGGGATCTCCAGGATAACATGATCACACACCTACTTCATGGCCTCCAAAAGGCTACCCACAAGTCAGCCAATTATGACAAGCTTAGAGAAATCACACAGAGATCCACTGAAAATCCCAGTAAGTTCCTAACCCACCTCTCTGAGGCTTTTTACATGAATACATGCGTATAGATCCAAACTCCCCTGCAGGCATGGCCCCTCTTACACTCTCATTTCATTACCCAATCAGCCTCTGATATTCAAAAAACTATAAAAGAGATCAGGCCAAATACCAGCTCCTGGCTAATGCCATCCGAGGCTCACATACCCCAACGCTGGCTGCCTCAAGGGGCAAGCCACCCGAGAACTGCTTCGAATGCAGTCAACCGGGCCACTCGGCCACTGCAAATGGCCAGGTCACTGGGGGATTGACTGTGCCACTTGCCAGAGAGGGAGAGGCCCAGTCCCCAACCTACAGCCTTTGGCTTCATGGCCATCCCTACTGGAGCTTCTAGGCTTTGCCCAGGAGGAGGATTGATGATGCCCAGGGCCTGAGGCCCCCATGGAGATCATCACTCATTAGCCCAGGGTAACTCACCTTGTAGCAGGTAAGCTGCTCTCTTTTGTCATCAATATAGGGGCCATTTACTTTACCCTTCCTAAGTATGCAGGACCAACAACCCCGTCCTCTATCACAATAGTAGGGGTCAGGGGAACAGAATACTGCCCACAGATCACTCAACCCCTTTACTGCATCCTACATCACATCCAGTTCACACACAAATTCTTAATAATGCCTCAAGGCCCAGCCTCCTTATTGGGATGGGACATTCTTTACAAATTCAAAGCTACTCTTACCCTAAACACTTTAACTCCAGCTAAGATACTCCTGTTACAGGCTGCCCCAGACCTGGCCCCTGAGGCCTCCACCTTCCCCTCCCCCTCAGACAAGGTTAACTCCTAGTCCGGGAAGCTTCTTCTCCCTCCATTGCTACGCACCAGTCCCCTATCCTTGTTAAATCGCTGAACCCCTCTTTGTTCCCTAATGTCCCACAGTGCCCCATCGCTAACAAACACCTAATAAGCTTAAAACCCGTGGTACACAAACTCCTTTCTTCTCATCTCTCAGGGCCTACCCATTCACCTTTCAATATACCCATCCTTCCAGTTATAAAGGCTAACGGCTCATACCATTTGGTACAGAACTGATCTTGACACACACCGTTCCCAACAACTTACCTGGATAGTACTACCTCAGGGGTTTTGGGATAGACCCCACTTTTCCAGCCAAGCCTTAGCTCAAGACTTATCTGACCTCCCCCCCAACCTCTAGCACTTTAATGCAATATGTGGATGACCTCCTCCTTTGTAGCCCCTCCTGTGAGGATTCACAGGCCCACACTGTTGCTCTCCTTAATTTCCTGGCCTCCAGGGATATCCAGTGTCCCCAGCAAGGCCCAAATTTCTTCTCCTTCAGTTCAAGAGTCTAACTTCTGAAGTCCCTACTCCTACCACAAAGGGTGAAATCCTTTCTTTCTTGGGCCTTGCAAGTTATCTTTGCCTATGGATTCCTAACTTTGGCGTGCTAGCAAAGCCACTTTACAGGGCAGCCAAAGGGGATCCTGCCATTCCTTTAGATCCCACAAAGCCCATTCATTCTCCCTTCCAGCGATTAAAAGCCACTCTCCTCACAGCCCCAGCTGTATCTCTCTCAAAACCTATCTCATCCTTTTATCCTATATGTCACCCAAACCCAAGGATTGGCAGTCAGGGTTTTGGGACAAAAGGCAGGAGGTATTTTCTCCCCAGTTACAAACCTCTCTAAACAACTAGATGGCACATCTCGAGAATGGGCCCCTGTTTATGGGCCTTGGCAGCAGCCACCCTTTTAGCACTAGAAAGCTCTGAACTAACTTTTAAACAACAGAAAGTCGAGACCTCCTCAGCCATAAGGCCAAGTCAGTTCTCTCCCTTTCCCACCTACAACTTATTTACCTTACTTTCACTGAAAATTCTCAGTTCTTTAAACCTTGCTCTCCCTTAAATCCAACCACTCTCATCCCCAAACACTCATGACCCTTAGAACACAATTGCATGGAGGCTTTAGACCTCTTTCTCATTCCCTTTCCACACATCTCCCTGCATCCCATTACACGGTTCATAGATGGGAGCGCAACCTCCATGCCTGTCCCCTGGGTAGGTTATGCCGTAGTAAATCTAACACAAGCTATTGAGGCTGCACAACTCCCAAAGGAGGTTGGCGTTATACACTGCAGAGGACACCAAACCTCCAATGACCCCATAGCCCAGGGAAACAAACTGGTGGATCTAACCATAAAATGGGCTGCTCAGTCACTGGGACCCCAGTCTTCCTCTCTTGCTCAGGTCCTTCTCATGGTGCCTATGCCCTTATCCCAATACACACTCCAAGAAATACCACACCTCCAACAGTTGGGGGCACANCCTGAGGCCTCCACCTTCCCCTCCCCCTCGGACAAGGTTAACTCCTAGTCCGGGAAGCTTCTTCTCCCTCCATTGCTACGCACCAGTCCCCTATCCTTGTTAAGTTGCTGAACTCCTCCTTGTTCCGTAATGTCCCACAGTGCCCCATCGCTAACAAACACCTAATAAGCTTAAAACCCGTCACACACAAACGCCTTTCTTCAAACTCCTTCCCATCTCTCACGGCCTACCCACTCGCCTGTCAATACACCCATCCTTCCGGTTATAAAGGCTAATGGCTCATACCATTTAGTACAGGACTAGACCTGACATGTGTCGTTCATACTGTTTAGTACAGGACTGATCCTGACACACGCCGTTCCCAACAACTCACCTGGACAGTACTACCTCAGGGGTTTTGGGATAGACCCCACTTTTCCAGCCAAGCCTTGGCTCAAGACTTATCTGAACTGCCCCCGCAACCTCTAGCACTTTAATACAATATGTGGATGACCTCCTCCTTTGCAGCCCCTCCTATGAGGATTCACAGCCCACACTGTTGCCTCCTTAATTTCTTGGCCTCCAGGGGATATTGAGTGTCCCCTAGCAAGGCCCAAATTTCTTCTCCTTCAGTTCAAGAGTCTAATTTCTGAACTTCCTACTCCTACCACAAAGGGTGAAATCCTTTCTTTCTTGGGCCTTGCAGGTTATCTTTGCCTATGGATTCCTAACTTTGGCGTGCTAGCAAAGCCACTTTATGGGGCAGCCAAAGGGGATCCTGCCATTCCCTTAGATCCCACAAAGCCCATTCCTTCTCCCTTCCAGCGATTAAAAGCCACTGTCCTCGCAGCCCCAGCTCTATCCCTCCCAAACCTATCTCATCTCCTGTACATCACTGAAACCCAAGGATTGGCAGTCAGGGTTTTGGGACAAAAGGCAGGAGGTATTTTCTCCCCGGTTACAAACCTCTCTAAACAACTAGATGGCACATCTCGAGAATGGGCCCCTGTTTATGGGCCTTGGCAGCAGCCGCCCTTTTAGCACTAGAAAGCTCTGAACTAACTTTTAAACAACAGACAGTCGAGACCTCCTCAGCCATAAGGCCAAGTCAGTTCTCTCCCTTTCCCACCTACAACTTATTCACCTTACTTTCACTGAAAATTCTCAGTTCTTTAAACCTCGCTCTCCCTTATATCCAGCCACTCTCATCCCCAAACACTCATGACCCTTAGAACACAATTGCATGGAGGCTTTAGACCTCTTTCTCATTCCCTTTCCACACATCTCCCTGCATCCCATTACACGGTTCATAGATGGGAGCGCAACCTCCACGCCTGTCCCCTGGGTGGGTTATGCCGTAGTAAATCTAACACAAGCTATTGAGGCTGCACAACTCCCAAAGGAGGTTGGCGTTATACACTGCAGAGGACACCAAACCTCCAACGACCCCGTAGCCCAGGGAAACAAACTGGTGGATCTAACCGCAAAATGGGCTGCTCAGTCACTGGGACCCCAGTCTTCCTCTCCTGCTCAGGTCCTTCTCATGGTGCCTATGCCCTTATCCCAATACACACTCCGAGAAATACCACACCTCCAACAGTTGGGGGCACAGAGAAAGGACAACTGCTATACTCTCTCTGGTTGCTATGTCCTCCCTACCACACAATCTGAGCAAATCCTTTTAGATTTCCATCATTCAGTTCATATAGGCTATGAACTCCAACTATGCCTTCTTCAGCCCTTATATTACTCTCCCCACAAAAGGACACGCTCTCTTCTAACCCTAGGAGATACCTTTGCAGGTTGGATTGAGGCTTTTCCCTGCACTTCAGAGGATGCTACAGCAGTAATCCATGCTCTCACCTCAGAAATCATCCCTCGTTTTGGCCTCCCCACCAGTCACTCACTCACCTACGGGCTGCCCCCCGCAAGCCCACTGGCCTCAGCCCCCTCGAACTTATGTACAGTAGGCCCTTCACTCCCACACCTCTCCCTTCCAGCTCATCGCCAGTGTCTCCCTGCTCTTTCGCTCATTAGGGATCTTAGGGAACAGGCCAACCTTCTATTACCTCATCCTTTCCCCACCACCCCCTCAGACATTAAACTAAGCCAGGGACAGCAAGTATATATTAAGACCCGAATCCCAAAGCCCCTCTCGCCATGTTGGGCAGGGCCTTATACAGCACTTCTCGCCACCCCCATGGCAGTAAAAGTGCCAGGAAAGGCCCCTTGGTATCACTTATCCTTGGTAAAACTAGCACCTGAGACTTTACCCGAAAAATCTGTTAACACCAAGCCAGAGGGGTCCCTCTGCTCAACCCCGAACCCGACATCTCCTCACACTTTGTCCATTTTAGGACCCACAAAACTGAAAATCTCCAGGACCTCCGCTCTTCTCCCAATCCCAGAAGAAGGATGGTCTTTCCCCCAGTGATTATCCTCTCACTCCTGCAGCCCCGCTCCACGTCCCTCGCACAGGAGCTGCTCCAGGACTGGTCCCGACCTGCTATCGCAGGTTTGCCATCGTGGGACATGATAAGTATATGCCACTCCATGTCCCTAACCTTTACTTGCTACAGGATTGGCAGCAGCTGCCCCAAAAGATTGTAACATTGTGGGACGATTTCTCCTGCACTCCTTTACCTCCTATCAGTAGGATGCTTCTTAGCAATGTCATCGTGGCAATGTCCCCTTTAAATTCTTTTGGCTCCCTAACCCTTCGCATCCTTCCCGTGTTTTTCCTCCTATCTCAATGCTCCCCCTTACCTGGAACATGGAGGTTCCAGGTCTGCAGGGACGATGCAGTCCTCAGGGAATCAGACTGGTCCCCGAGAGACTCATCTGTCTCCCACATCATGAGAAACTTTTTGTGGTCACCCCCCTTCCACAAATGTCTCTTCACTTTCCTCTAATGTCAGCTCAGTGGGGACTGTCAGCGTTGTGCGGGGCCTGCCCACACTCTGCCTCACTGACACCAAA
>NW_007730644.1:21599-43921 GCF_000696425.1 Galeopterus variegatus
GGATCCTTCCTGCAACTGGGACTGGCATAGCGGGCCCTGCTGCTGCCTCTCAGTTCTATCAGAAACTCTCAGAAGAACTAATCATAGATAATATCTCCTCCCTCCAGCGACAGGTCACCTCACTTGTGACAGTCGCTTTACAGAACGTTGGGCCCTTGACTTCCTTACAGCAGAGAAGGGAGGCACCTGCCTCTTCTTGGGGGAGAAATGCTGTTACTACATAAATGAGTCCGGGGTGATCCAAGACAACTTACACCATTTCACTGAACCCTCGGCTACCCTGGTCTGTGCCCCTGCTAGGACCCCTAACTGTGCCTCATCCTCCTTTTTGGTCCCTGTCTGTTTTGGTCTTTCTCTAATTTCTTGCAGGAATGTATGCAGGCTTTCACCAACTGAAAGGTCACCAAATTGTTCCTGTGAGGAGGATGTCAGCCCCTCAGAACCAGCGACCCTTCCCCAGAGGAATACAGCCTCCCCACACGAAACCAGGACCCCGCCACCTAAATGTGTTACCCGCCAACATAAATCTTTTATTTTTCCATATCTTCACCCATCTCCAGCAGGAAGTAGCTTCAGAAGAATGAGACCTCCGCCCTTTTCCCCTTTTTCCTATGCTTAAAAGGCAGAAATAATAGAACTGCAACATAACCAGCGCCATCTTAGACAGGGCCAAGTACAAAATGACATCGCCCACCTCCTCCCCTCCTATCCCCCTTCCCTTTATGAGAAGCCTCCTGTCTTTTTTTTTTTTTTTTCCCTTTTGTCTTTTTTCGTGTTCGGCAATGGATTGCAACCCTCAGTGTCGCCCCCGTACTGGACCGGGACCGGCTACGGGATCGCAACCCTTGGTGTTGCTCCCGCACCTCGCTCAGCCAGTGAGCGGCCGATCTGTATGTGGGATCCGAACCCTCGGCGGGAGCGCCACCACGCTCCCAAGCGGCGCACTGTAGCAGTGCGCCACCGGGCCGGCCCCAGAAGCCTCCTGTCTTAAACAGAAGCCGCTTTTGCTTCCACAAGGATGCAGTTCTCTACCCCGACCCACATTAGCATAATGACCCTCCTTGATGGTATCAGCCAGCCCTTGGCACATTATATAAGCTCTACCACCCCCACGCCTGGTGCTGTCCCCCATTTTCAGGGCTGTCCTGGGCTGTCCTCCATTTTGAGTACAGCCTGGCAGATTTCTTTCTTTAATAAAGCTTGAACAGTACCTGGCATCTTGGCTCACTTTCTTTCAGAAACTTGCTACAGAAAAGGAACATTTTTAGAGCAGTGGTTCTTAACCTTTAGGGAGGGGGTGTGGATATACTTTGCAAATCTAAATAAAGTTTGTGCATACATGCATGTAGAAAAACAGTTGAAAATGTAATATGGTGTGTAACATGGTGCTCGAACCCTCCCTAAAAGCCCATCCATGGACCCCTTGCTGAGGTCTTTTTATTGAGAGGCTAGTTTATACAAGGGTTTAAAAAAAAGTCACCCCAACATTGGACATTTAAGAAAAAGTCAGATTTATTCCCAGCCAATGTGTTTACTTCCCCAAAGAAAAGAAATCCAAAACATAGAAGTTGCTAGATGTTTGTTCTTTTTCTGAGGATAGATGTGAAAAGAAATATCCAGCAAGGAAACTATATTATATTTTGTACATCTTCATCTCAACATATGTTTTACACCATCCTTGTGAATTGGATGGAATAATGTGAACTGTATGTGTAATTAGTTGAGAAATTGTAATCAGAGAATGTCGACTAACTATTTTGAAGAGAGGTCTTCAGATGCTCTTCAGGATTTTTGTTTTGATCAAAAAAGAGAGGACTTCTAGTACAGACCTTTTAGGATGATACATGACTTGCCGGAGCCATCCAGTTTAGTGACAGAGCTAAGGCCTGGATCTCACTTCCAGCCCAACGCCCCTTTCCGCATGCTCTTTGAACAAACATTGAACACCCACTGCTGAAGACTCTATAGATGTATAGTGCAGAGCCACAGCAGGGCCCTCTTCTCTTCAGCTGTCCCCTGTACTATTCTAAACTCTTATCACTTAAATCTTTCTAGCTACCTTCCTCTCTATCCCACCTCCCAACCCCCAACCTCACCTCTTGCATCGCAGAGGAGAGTCAGTCTTACTTACTTACGTTTGTCCTAACCCAATTGCATTCTCTTCCCTCAAATCTAGTAAAGATGTCCTGCTTCTCTGGAATTTTCCTTTGTTAATTATCTCTTCTTTGTCTTCTGTATTTTCCAGCACCAAGATCCCAAGAAGCTAGCTCTATTCTTAGTATATAGCAGGCACTCAACTGTTTACAAAATGAACGAACCCTTTTTCTTCATTGAGAGAAATATTATCCCAGACAATTTCTGAGTTCCTTTCTGACTAATAGCTAGTGAATCTTCATATTTGGTCCTGTCTGTGTAAAGCTCATTCATTTCAAGCTGTTTCTAGTACCTTCTTATCGTGAATGGTGATTTTTGTTTTTAACTTCAAAGTGTAATCACTAGTCAATTCACTATATAATCTCTAGGCTTGTACCATGTAAGGGACATACACAGTTTAGGTCATGTGGACTTTCTTATATCCAACATTGTAATGTGACTTAGTTAAGATCATGACTTTCATTCTTGCTGTAACACGTTATTTATATTGTAAGTTTAAGTGAAATAACACATCTCTTAATTGTACATTGTAGCATGAGGTAATTGATGCCTTTCTAATGCAAGTAAAACAAAGATTTATGCATATAATAGCACTGTAGCTGACTTGCACATTACTGGATGGATTTCAGTGCTTACTGAATTGATGGCTTTAAACTGGCTGTAATTCAGGAGAATGGAGGCAGTTGCATGCAGACATCTACCTCCACTGAATTTGGCTACTCCCATTAATGAGGCTCTTTGTCCCTCCTTTTATGAAATAGTCCTCCAAAGGTATTAGCCAGTTTTTTCTGAAGTCTTTCAAAAAATCCCTTTCAATTTGCTTAACCCCTGAGAGCCAAAGGATTTTTATGGTTGCTAAGGCTGGGTGATTTTCATACTGATGTTCAGTATGTGAATACCCAGATGCATTGGTTTACCTACCTTTACCTAATTCAAAGCGAGTTCATGGGGGTGTAATACTGCCTTCTTTCTGCTACTAGAGTTCCATTACAGCAACTGCCATTGTATCGGTTTTGCTATTGTGATCAAATCATAAATGTCTTTGATAATTCAAATTTACTAGTTTAACCTAGTAAAGAAAATTGCAAGATAATATTGTTGAATTCCAATTGTGTTCTGGTCTTTGTTTTAGACAGGCTTGAACCTTGAGATGGAGACATTCTCCATTTGGATTTACAAGAACACCCCCAACTATAGGAAGCCTACAGGGCCATGCTTTGCTCCCAGTGGCAAGGAATTAAGACAGGAAGTGTTCTACCATCAGCCCAGCAGTGGGGCTTTGCAGTTAATCACCCTGAGTTTGATTCTTGGCCATGCCAAGCACCAGCTGGGCAGCCTTGGACAAGCTCTTAAACTCTTTGAGCTTAGTTTCCTCATCTATAAAGTGAGTATAATGATAGTACCTTCGTTTGGTTCTGGGGATTAAATGTGAACACTCTTGTAAAGCACACAGTAAGGACTCAGTAAATGGACTATTATTATTAAAACAATAGCCCCTGTTTTTAAATTTCTTGGAGCTTTTTCCCCCCTAAACACCTAAAAAGGTTATCATTGCTTTTTCTAATGCTAATATTTTTCTAATTCTTGTTTTAAAAGATTTTGTTTATTTGTTATAAAGTATTTTTAACTTAAAAATGTAACTGACATGCACAGGTTTTGGCCTCCATATCATCACTAGTATCATCACCCTGAGTTCCTGTAATTCTGGCTAAAAGCAAAGAGCTGTGATGTTTTAGCCAGAGCAGTTTTATTGTGAGTTAGATTTATGATTTCCAGTAGGCTTTTTGAAATGTTGCCCAGGGATCGGGGACTCCATGTTCCCCTTCATAGATTCTAGACTGGATCTTTTTCAATCTGAACACATTTGGCTTCATAACAGAGAATTATTAAACAGATTCAGCTGGATTCTCTTGAGACTTTGGGCTGAGCATGACTTATTTTGTCCTAGAGATTCCAATCCATTAGGCACTCAGAAACTTTCATAACTTGTAATTTTCATATTTTAGGCTTCAGTGCAAAAGGATTAAAACTAATAGCTAAACTTTCTAGTGCAGTTATTTATTTTCTCTGGAGATTTTACAGTCACTAAAAATGTAGTAACAATTTGTAGTATGTAAAAAAACTATTAAACATACTGTGAATTATACAAAGTAGCACATTGTATCATTTTGCTGGGAACAAAATTAGCTGATTAAATAATAAAACCATCAAGAGACATCACAGGTCAATGATAGCAGAGGCAATTGGTCTTAGTTCCAGGAGGGAAAAATCACTGTAGGGGTGGTGGCAGCATTCTTAGGGAGATGGAATAGTGTGGACAGAAGACATAGAGGTTTGAAGTAATTAAGGTACCTGAGTGTTGAGGAAGAAGGTATAGAAACTATACAAGAGCAGACTTACCATATCTTTAAACAGATCCAGCTTGTTCTCCTTCCATTCCCCTCTATGTCAAAAACATTTGGAACATGGCCCTTTCCTGCTGCCTTGTGGTCTGCAAGGCAGACCTACAAGTGATTAACTCTTTTCCAGGGCTACTGTACGTGAGTGCTTTTCTAGGTACTGAGTATGGTGACTGGCTTTCCTTTAACGCCTCTTATGGGAGGAATAGTAGAACTCAAACACTGTATCTGTGAGATTTATCCTAAACCAACCCTCAGTCTCCCTGCACGTATTCTGTCATTGCTTTCTCCATGCTGACCTGTTTGCTGCTTCACCCTTCGATTCCTGGTCTGGTTCCTTTCGTGTCTGGCCTTCTGTTATACTTAACCTTCTTTCCTCCTGTCCACCCCCACCTCCCTTTGCATACTTTTTCTCTAGATTTGTGACTTCAGCAGACCTTTCTGACTGCCCACCAGCATACCCCAAGGCGTGGTACCGTGGTGGCATCTGCCTGAAGGGCTGGGCCATTGACAGATTCCAAGATGTATATTCTGTAAGACAAAGCCTGTACTCATAGGTTTTGTCATAGAATCATTGGGGAGACAGGAGAAAAATGAATGGAAGAAAGATGGACAGACAGTTTTACTGTGTAAGAGGACAGCAGATGAGATAACACAAAGCAGCGCTTGATTAAGTGCCAAATGAAGTGCCAACAGGTAGCTGAGGGAAGGCGGGAGCACTTCAGGCTGGGGCCTTGTATTAGTTGCTCAGGCTGCCATGAGAGAGGAGCACAGACTGGATATAGCTTAAACAACGGAGATTTAGTGTCTCACAGTTCCGGAAGCTGGAAGTCCGAGAGCAAGGCATCAGCAAGGTTGATTTCTTTTTTTTTTTTAAAAGATGACCGGTAAGGGGATCTCAACCCTTGGCCTGGTGTTGTCGGCACCACGCTCAGCCAGTGAGCAAACCGGCCATCCCTATATAGGATCCGAACCCGGGGCCTTGGTGTTATCAGCACCGCACTCTACCGAGTGAGCCACGGGCCGGCCCAGCAAGATTGATTTCTGAGGCCTCTTTCCATGGTGTGACTGTGAACATAACTTAACTCCATCTGGAAAGCCCTTACTGCTTGCTATGTCCTTTGTGTGAGCCCTACCCACAGAAGTTATACAGTAATTAGGGGTAAGGTGGTTAGAACAATAGGTAGAAATGGCTGGCTGACTATAAAGAAGGGATCTAATGATTAAGTACTGGTTTGGTAACAGCCACTCCGGGTACCTCTGGGTATAACAAGACCACCAAAAATAATACTCATTTTCATAAGTAGTGACATTAGCTTGTTTCTTAGTAATCGCTTCTTGGCTTTTTCCACTGCTTGTGTGAACCACCTATATAAACTTGGGCTTAACCAGGGGGTGGCACTGGGAAACTTTGTGTAGCTCCTGGGTCACTGCCCACCTGATCCAGTACCCTGAAAGTAAATTACCCTCCTAATTAAACTTCTTTGCCTTATTCCATGAAAGTGCCTGCTTCATTTTTCCGTCTCAAGATACCCTCTCATTTTGGTGGGCATTTTGTCATTGCCCCACCTTCAGACATTTGGCTTGTAGATGCCCGTCTTCTCCCTGTGTCTTCACATGGTCTCCCATCTAATATGTCTGTGTCCTGACCTCTCCTCTTATAAGAGCACCAGTCATATTGGATTCCTAACTGCCTCATTTTAATTCAATTACCTCAAAGGCCCTATCTCCAAATACGGTCACATTCCGAGGTACTGGGGATTAGGGCTTCAACATGTGAATTTGCTGGGGGGCACAACTCAGCCCATAACACGGATATATGAATTTATTTATTTATTTTTTTCCTTTTTTTGTCTTTTTTCGTGACCGGCAACGGATCGCAACCCTCAGTGTCGCGCCCGTACCAGACCGGGACCGGCAACGGGATCGCAACCCTCGGCGTTGCGCCCGCACCTCGCTCAGCCAGTGAGCAGCTGGTCTGTATGTGGGATCCGAACCCTCGGCGGGAGCGACGCCGCGCTCCCAAGCGGTGCGCTATAGCAGTGTGCCACCGGGCCGGCCCTACACGGATATATGAAAGGTTTTACTGATGCAAACTGGGATTTGAAATGACCCATTTCTGTGGTTAAAAAAATGTACACATTGGACCTTTGATATTTGTGAAATCAGGATATTTCTGATCTATGAACAGTTTTAAAAAGCATGCACTTGGTAGAATGTGGTGCTGGTAACACCAAGATCATGGATTCGGATCCCCGTACCGGCCAGCCACCAAAAAAAAAAAAAAAAAAAAATTAAAAACTAAAAATAAAAAGCATACAGGGGTCCCCCTTATCCGTGGGTGATATGTTCCAGAACCCCCAGTGGATGCCTGAAACCATGGATGATGCCAAACCGTATATATAATATGCACGAATTTCTTTTTACTTTTTCAAAATTTTACATATAGAAGATTCGTTCTTACTGTAGATCACAGCAACCTCAGCATACAATTTTTTCTCCCTTATTAAGAAGAAAACTTTTATCTTTTCATTTAAAGGAAGCACTTTATGGCTTCTCTTTGGCATATTCAAATTGCCATCATCACTTTGGGGCCATTATTAAGTAAAATAAGGGTTACTTGAACACAAGCACAGCGATACCCCAACAGTTGATCTGATAACCCAGATAGTTACCAAGTGACCAACGGGCGGGTGGCATATACAGCATGGACACGCTGGACAAAGGGATAATTTGTGGCCTGGGCAGTATGGACCAGATGGCAAGAGATTTCATCTTGTTACTCAGAATGGTGCATAATTTAAAACTTATGAATCGTTTATTTTTGGAATTTTTATTTAATATTTTCGAACCTCGGGTAACTGAAACAGTGGAAAGTGAAACCATGGAGAAGGGGGGACTACTGTAATTCCTTGGTTTACCATTAATGATTGAAAGTGTGGACAGTACAGACTTTTACTGGGAAGAAAGTCCTAGTGTTAGATAATCTGCATATGTGCCCCCTTGAGGAAAGGGCAAAGATTTTTCTTCTCAAGTTGCCTATCTGTCCAGATTTAGTCTGCCTCGCCTGGGTGTCAGGGAGCCCCTTCTTTCAGCCTTTCTCCTCTCCCAGTCACTGTGCTTTCAGTCTTCACCCAGGCCCCTTTCCTTCTTCTGCCTCATAGCCTCAGCTAATTGGTTCCATCCAGTGAAAGTAGAGAGCAAAAGAGTCTGGGACTGAGATTCATTCTCAGAGAATGCAGAAATAGAAGGTGAATACATTTTCCCTCTTGCTTACCTCCTAGGAACATTACAGGGTGCTATGGACTGAATTGGGTCCCCCCCCAAATTCATGTGTTGAAGCCCTAACCCTCAACGCGACTGTAAGGAAGTAAAATTCAGGCTGGTTGAGGGAATAAGGTTGGTGCCCTAATCCAGCAGGATCAGTGTTCTTGTAAGAAGATATACCAGAACTGTCTCTCTCTCTCTGCCATGTGAAGACACAGCGAGAAGGTGGCCATCTGCAAGCCAGGCAGAAAGCCCTCACCAGGAACTGACTTTCCAGTCCCTAGACCTGTGAGAAAATAAATTTCTGTTGTTAAAGCCACCCAGTCTGTGGTATTCTGTTATAGCAGCCCAAGCTGACTAATACACAGAGGCAAGAATTCCTCTGAAAGTTGCCAGTGCTCCTTTAATTCTCATAGGGCTGACTTCAGTATAAGCTCATGCCTGGACCAAGAGCAGTCATCAAGTGGATGCCTTTGGTCTTAGGCCAGCCAAGCTGTACCTCTAGCACTGGGAGTGGTGTCACTAATTTAATATCCCCTATTTCGTGAGGGGGAAGGACAGACACATGAAGAAAACTGAGATCTTTTAGAGAAGGAAGAGGAGGGGAATCAGTGTTAGGTACGCATTTAGCAGTGTCCAAATGCCCATACATATATGACCACCATATAATCTTAGGTCGCATCAATTGGAGTATAATACTTAGAACAAGGGAGGTGGTCTCTACTCCCAGCATTTGAGACCACACTAGAAGGAGGGACAAGGAGAGGCAGCCTAGAGGGTAGAGGTTAAGCATGCAGGGCTCTGGAGACCGGTGGCCTGCGTTATAATATCAGCTTTTACTTCCTAGCATTGTCCTAGCATTTAGCAAGACACTGACACCATTTCTGTCTCCTCATCTCCAAAATGGAGAATAATATTAGTAACCTATCTAATGGGGTTATTGAAGATTAAATCAGAGTAATACAACTGAAATGCTTTAAACTGGGGCCTGGCACATAAGTACTAAATAAAAATTGTTTTTTATAATCAGTCATCTCTGGGAAATGTTCTTTAAAGAAGACAAAATGCAACGGATTTAGAGAATGTGGCTATGAAGTCAAGGGGACAAGCCGTGCCATCTAAGTGAAGGCTGAAGGACCAGAGACATTAAGACAAAAAAGAGAAAACATAGAGGATATGGAAAGCCTCTCACATATTTGGAAAAGTCTCTTCTCGTTTGTCATCTGGTATATTTGTTCCCTCTGGCTCAGAAGTAGAGAAGACTCAGTCCTAGAAGGAAGGAGGAAGGCAGTGGGAGACAGTTGCGAGAGTATCGTTTCATAATCATAAAGACCAGAGTTTGCATTCCGGTTCTGTCATTCACTAGCTGTGTGACCTTGGAGGTTTACTCACATCCGTGGAACCTCAGTTTACTCATCTGTATGTAAAATGGAAATAATGACTTTTACTGATGTTTGATTGAAAGAGGTGATGGGGGGTGGTGCATGGTGAGGCCAAAAGGTCTCGCTAAATGGATTTATTGTCCAGGATCTGGCCCTCAACTTTGCAGGTCTAAACTTTTGTTATTACTTACTTGGTGATGATCCTGGTGACAGACAGACACTAATATCTCTTTCATGGTTGTAGTGGGTTGAATGGACCCCAAGAAGATACGTCTATATCTTAACCCCTGGAACCGGTGAATATGACCTTACCTGGAAAAAAGGTCTTTGCAGATGTATTTAGGTTCCTTGATATGAGACAATCCTGGATTTTCTGGGCTGGCCCTAAGTGCAATGGGAGACATCCTTATCAGAGGGAGGAGGTAAGGAAGGCTGTATGAAGACAGAGAGAGAGCATGGGTTACGCAGCCGTAAGGCAAGGACCATCTGGAACCACCTGGAGGGAGTGTGGCTCTGCTGGAATTTGGACTTCTAGCTTCCAGAACTGTGAGTGAATAAATTTCTCTTGGTTTTAAGTTGCAAATTTTGTAGTGATTTGTTAGAGCAGCCCTGGGAAACTGATACAGCTACTGTATAAAGTTTACTTGATTAGGGAAAGCTAACTGGCATAATTAATGGTAACAGTAAATTTAAGAAAATAATTCATCAGAAGACAGTGTTGTTAATAAAGGACAGAAAAGCTGAGTTTGGAGAAGAAAATTTTGCCATGTGAATCCATCCTTGTCCAGGTGAAAGAGACGAGAAACCTGGGGACACAAACATTTTGGTTACTACAGAAGTGGTGTGTTCAGTGGGTCAGCGATGTTTCATCATTAGACTGCTCCCTGGTCTGAGTGAAATCTCTCTCAAGACTCTACACTACTTTCTTTGCTGCAATTCAGCATTTACCAAAAAATACCCAGTGTAATATCAATGCTGAGAAATGCTTTGAAGAAAAAGGATTCCATGGTCAAGTAGGTTTGGGATATACTATCTCCCCAGTCTTGGAGCTTCATAAGCACATTCTCATATTAAAGGACCCGAGAGTTTATGTTGAACCAAGGACCTTTATACAACAAGATAGTACCACGTTGGAAACATTGGTAATTATGCTTCCCATGGAGAATGCTCTGGTTAGGAAATTCAAGTCAAATTAATAAGATATTCAAAACAATGATAAAATAATCTTTTTATATTTTATCCTTATAATAATTTACTAGGACTTGCATAAAAAGTACCTCAAGGGCTCTAGGGAGAATCCATTCCTTGCCTCTTCCAGCTTCTGGGGGCTGCATCACTCCAACCTCTGCCTCTGTTTTCACGTCACCTTTTCTTCTGTGTGTCTGCATTACCCTACTTTGCCTGTCTCTTGAAAGGACAGTGCGATGGCATTTAGGACCAACCCAGATAATCCACAGTGTTCTTCTCATCTCCACATTCTTAACTTAGTCACATCTGCAAAGACCAAATAAGGTAACATTTACAACTTCCTGGGACTAGGACTTGATATCTTTGTGTGGTCATTATTCAACCTACTACAGTAGGAGGCAGAATGTGTCCCCCTGTTCTGCTTTTGTTTCTTTCTCATTTGTTTACATTCATTTTCTGATAGGTAATACATGCCATGGCTCAATATTTAAAAATATAAAAGGAAAAGGGGCTGCCTGTGGCTCACTTGGGAGAGTGTGGTGCCGATAACACCAAGGCCACGGGTTTGGATCCCTATATAAGGATGGCCGGTTAGCTCACTTGGGAGAGTGTGGTGCCGATAACACCAAGGCCACGGGTTTGGATCCCTATATAAGGATGGCCGGTTAGCTCACTTGGGAGAGCATGGTGCAACACCAAATCAAGGCTTAAGATCCCCTTACTGGTCATCTTTAAATGCCCCCCCCCAAAAAACCCAAAAAACCCCACCCCCACACACATATATATGAAAAGAGATACAGAGAGTAATGTTCTATTTCTTTATCTGAAAGGTAGTTAGGTGGGAATATTAGGTTTCTGATAATTCATTGAGACATGGGTACGGTTTTTTCTATGTATGTTAAACTTTTATTTAAAAAAAAGTTTAAGGGCTGGCCCGGTGGTGCACTGGAGAGTGAGCCACTTGGGAGCGCAGCGGCGCTCCTGCCGAGGGTTCGGATCCCATGTGGAGACTGGTTCCCGCTCACTGGCTGAGTGCAGTGCCGGCGCAACACCGAGGGTTGCGATCCCGTTGCCGGTCCCCGGTACGGGCGCGAGACCAAGGGTTGCGGTCCCATTACCGGTCACGAAAAAAGACAAAAAGGAAAAAAAAAAGTTTAATTGCTGAAAACCATAAAAAGTCTCCTTTCCACCCCTGAATTTTCTCATGTTATTTCCTCATCCGAATGCTCCTCCCTCTTCTCTGCTTATCCAAGCTCTGCTGTGTCTTTCACAGCCCACCTCACCTTCTCCAGTAAGCCTTGCCTGAATGCTCCAGCCTTGATCAGCCCCTCCTCAGCATCCCATAGCACTACCACTGTCATGTTTCCATGCATCTTCATCTGCGTCGTGTCGACATTTAAAGTGGGAGTTTGTGTTCATATGAACATATGAATGAATGTACGTGCATCTGAGTGATCTTACTGTTTACATTTAGGATCCTAGAGCAGTGATTTTCAGCTGGTCTCTAGGGGTCTTAAAGAGATGGTAATGGCTTCAGGAGCATTGCTACAGATGTAAAAATGAATGAGGTGTGGTCCCGATTTACAGAGAATTCAGAGTATGGTGTGGAGGCGGGGAGAAAGAGTCACGTAAACACAGAATTTCTTTTTTTTTTTTTTTCCTTTTTGTCTTTTTTACTGACCGGTAATGGGATCGCAACCTTCGGTGTCACGCCCGTACCGGGGACCGGCAATGGGATCGCAATCCTCAGTGCTGTGCCCGCACTGCGCTCAGCCAGTGAGCGGGAACCGGTCTCCACATGGGATCCGAACCCTCGGTGGGAGCACTGCCACGCTCCCAAGCGGCGCACTCTCCAGTGCGCCACCGGGCTGGCCCAACACAGAATTTCAATCCCAAGTGTATGATAAGTGCTGTGATAAAGACATGTGTAGGGCACTGCTACAGATACTTCAGAAAATCTAATATTTCAAATGGTTTGTCAGTAGTCACATGTTTACCCCACAATGGGTCTTCAGTTCAATTAAAATACCAACTTTTTCTCTTGGTTGGAATTTGTCTTAGTCCATTTTCTGTTGCTATAACTGAATACCTGAGACTGGGTAATTTATAAAGACTGGCTTTTATAGCAGACCCACTCTTGTGATAACTAACCCGCTCCCTCAATAATCCATTAATCCATGAATGGATTAGTCCATTCATGAGGGGAGAGCCCAAAGGTCCCACTTCTCAATACTACTGCATTGGGGACCAAGTTTCCACCACATGAACTTTTGGGGGACACATTCAAACCATAGTAGGATTTTATCAACTCAGTCTGGTCATTCTAGATGTTTCCTACTGATCAGATTTGATCGACATTTTAAAAAATGGAAAAATGAGAAAGTTACGTTAATAAATGCAATTTGGCAAATGAACTTTTCAAAACGTAGGAGTCCATTGGGGGGAAAATGAAAAAGTGGTATAAAAGGAATCACTTCCCTGCGGGCAGAGTCTTAAACTTATTTGTATTATGCATGTGGTATTTGAGTTGTTTCTCCCTAAAATTCACATGTTGAAGTCCTAACTCCTATACCTCAGGATGTGACCACATCTGGAGATAGGGTCTTTAAAGAGATAATTAACTTAAAATGAGGTTGTTAGGGTGGGCTCCATCCAGTATGAATGATGTTCTTATAAGAAGAGGAAATCTGGACATAGATGCATGCACAGAGGGAGACCACGTAAAGACACCCATTGATGAGCCAAGGAGTGAGACCTCAGGAGAAAGCAACCCTGTTGATGCTTTGATATCAGACTTCTGGCCACCAGAACTGTGAGAAAATAAAGTTCTGTTGTTTAAGCCACCTAGTCTGTGGTAGTTTGTTATGGCAGCCCTAATGAACTAAGTCATTGTTTGATAAATACGTTCTCACGTTGAAATTTGGGTTCTTTGGTATTGGCACTCAGGGATCTTCCCACCTTGCCCCCAGTTCGTTTATTCAGCCTCCTCTTCTGATACTCCATCATGCCTCTATACCCTTTGGCCTCTCAGTGTTATATCCTGTCTTTGAACATCTCTGAGTCCTTGCTGGGGATTCTCTCTGCCTGAATTGCTGTTTCTTCTCCTTATTAGACCTCTTTGAAAACTTTGCTCAAATGTGTCCCCTGTGGAGCTCTCCAGTGCTGAGTTGGAAGTACTTATGACGTTGCATTTTCATGAAATGTCTCTTCTCATTAGACAATGTGCTCCTAAATTGTAGGGCTTGTGTCTGATTCACCCTTGTATCTCTAGAGCCCAGCATGGTATATTAGTCTGCTCAGGCTGCATAACAAAATATCATAGGCTGAGTGGCTTAAAAAACAGACATTTATTTTTCTCACAGTTCTGGAGGTTGGAAGTCCCCAGTCAAGGTCTGGCAGTATGGCAGGGTTGGTTTCTAGTGAGGGCTCTCTTCCTGGCTTGCAGGCAGCTGTCTTCTAGCTGTGTCCTCACATAGTCTTTCCTCAATGCATGCATGAGGAAAAAGAGACAGAGACAAAGGGAACTCTCTGGTGTCTCTTCTTGTAGGAATACTAATCCTATTGGTGGCCAAGGCGCTACCTTTCTGACCTCATTTAACCTTAATTACTTCCTTATTCCTAGGTCCTATCTCTAAATAAAGTCACCTTGTCAACTAGGGTTTCTACATATGAATTTTGGGGGGACATACTTCAGTCCATAACAAATGGTCCATCAGGGCTTAGACGGATTTGGAAAAAATTAAGTCTCCAAGTGTTGTTAGTGAACACCAGTTTCTGACTAGGTATGACTAGACTATCATGAGCTATAGGAAAATAATTAGAATAAAAAGAATATTTTGAATAAAAAGTGGAAATTGAAAACCATGAACACAAGTAGAATAAAATAATCTGAGGTTATATATATCTACATAATTATATGTACAAAATACTTACACTGAGCTGTATTAGGCAAGGGTACTACAATCACTCTAATTGGTATCTTTTCCAGAAGAACATGCTACATTTCAGATATCTACAATAGCAATAAGCCACCCAACCTATGACTCAGCATAGTTATTTCTATAATTGTTTTGAGCTTTTAGCTCAGATCTTTTGCCAGCAAAACTCACATTTGGGATAGACTGCTGAATGCAAAATAAATTTTTAGTATTTATAATTGGATAAACTTGATTTGAAAAGAACATCTCAGAGCATGTTATGAAGACAGAGACTAAAGGGGATAAACTACTGGGTAAAGTTCTCCATTATAGGGATTAATGAAATCCCAACTTAGTATTTCACTTTGAGGTGGGTTTTTTTTTTTTTTTGTATTAAAAAACCAATGTTGTGAGAGAGGAGAAATGGAGAGGTGAGCAGTTAATAAACTGAAACAATCTGTGCATGATACATAAAGCAATGTACTGAAAATTTAGAGAACTTGAGAATAGTGAGGTAAGCTAAGTTGGAATTTACATAGATTCTAGATGGAGATAAAATCCTGTATAGTTTGATGAGTATGATTATCAGATGAAATATGTAGCCTGGGGAAATATAACGTAAAAGCTGAGGATATTGGAGACATGGTGCAATGAATATCACACAAGGACACTGAAGAGGGCCTTAGGGGTTGGTACATTAGTTTTTATCTTGAACTTTATCATAACTCTCATATGTGTCACTAGATGGTAAGATCTGCTAAATGATAACCCTGACTGGAGAAAACAAATGATCGTTGTACACTGTATGAATCCTGATATTGTGCCCTTGAAGCTACTTACAGAACAAGATTAATTCTAACTGGAAATCTTACACAATCACCAAGATCCAAATAAGATACCAAGGGTGGAAGAAATTCTGGCATCGTGGAGTAAAGACCTCCAAAAATCAACTCTTCTGTAAAAGTAATACAACCAAAATACATGAAGCAAAAAGTGACAAGAGTTAAAGGGAGACATATGAGTAGAGGGTCCAACAATAATAGTTGGAAACTTCAACATCTCACTTTTGATAAAGGATAGAGCAACTAGGCAGAAGATCCACAAGGAAGTGTAAGACTTAAATAGCAACGTAAACCAACTAGATGGAACGACATCTGTAGAGCACTGCACCCAACAGCAGCAGAGTACACGTTTTCCTCAAGTACACATGGAACATTCTTTGGGATAAATCATGCGTTAGGCCATAAAACAAGCCCTATAAAGTTAAAAGGACTGAAATCACACAAAGTAAGTTTTTATTTTTATTTTATTTTATTTTGTCCTTTTTGAGACCGGCCGCACTGCGCTCAGCCAATGAGCTAACTGAGCTCAGCCAGTGAGCGCACTGGCCATCCCTATATAGGATCCGAACCCGCGGTGGGAGCACTGCTGCACTCCCAATGCTGCACTCTCCCGAGTGTGCCACGGGCTCGGCCCCAAAGTAAGTTTTTCAACCACAATGGAATGAAATGAGAAACCATTAACAGAAAGAAACTTGGAGAAACATGGGTCAATTAAGAAAAATAAAAAGACAAAAGAAGAGAAATAGAAGAGCTGGCCTGTGGCTCACTCGAGAGAGTGTGGTGCTGATAACACCAAGGCCGTGGGTTCGGATCCTATATAGGGATGGCCGGTTCGCTCACTGGCTGAGCGTGGTGCTGACAACACCAAGCCAAGGGTTGAGATCCCCTTACCGGTCATCTTTAAAAAAAAAAAAAAAAAAGAATATCCTGTTTTTGTTGTATTCTTCTATTTCAAGTTTTGTTATTTGTCTTCAATTTTTTATTCTTCTATTTTCTTCTCTCTCTCTTTTTTCTATTTCAAGTTTTGCTATTCCCTTTTAGGTATTTAATCCACCTGGAATTTATTTTTGTAAATGGTATTAGGAAGCAATTTAGTTTTAACCTTTTTCATATAGAAAACCAACTCTGCCAAGCCTCATTTATTAAATCCCTTTGCTTTTGTAATACCAGCTATGATATATTGTGTTTTCACATATGCATGAGTCTATTTTGCTGCTTTCATTTCTGATTTATAGTATATTTATCTCAGTGCCAATATCTTGATTGCAGTAGCTTCATAGTAAATCTTGACAACTGGCAAAGCAAGCCTCTTTACATTATTAAAAATGTTCTTGGTTGTACTTGGCTTTTTGCTCTTCCATGTATGTTTTAAAATCAATTTAAAAGTTCTTCAAAAACTCTGTTGAAATTTTGTGTGAAATAACATTTAATATTAGTTTTGGGAGAATTCCCATTTTTAAAATGTCAGGTTTTCTCATCCATTTATGTTATTCAAAAAGTTTTATAATTTTCAGGGCCGGCCCGTGGCTCACTCGGGAGAGTGTGGTGCTGATAACACCAAGGCCCCGGGTTCAGATCCCGATAAAGGGATGGCTGGTTGGCTCACTTGGGGGAACGTGGTGCTGACAACACCAACTCAAGGGTTAAGATCCCATTACTGGTCATCTTTAAAAAAAAAGTTTTATAATTTTCAACATAAAGATTTTGTACATCTTGTTTTCCTAATTTAACTTTTTCTTTTTCTTTCTCTCTCTCTCTTTTTTTTTCATACATCTTTGGTTTGTTATATTCCTAGGCAACTTAGATACTTTGTAGTTCTTTTAAAATTACCATTTCCAGCCATCTGTTGTGGGCATGCAGGCTCATGATTGACTTTTGCATATTCATCTTATATCCTGAAGCCTAATTGAACTCTTTTCTACCTACAGCTTGTCTTTGATCTTCTTTGATTTTCTGTGTTGGAGTCTTCTGCAAATAATGAGTTTTCTTTCTTCATTTCCAATATTACCATTTGTGTGTGTGTGTGTGTGTTTGTATTTTGTGTAACAGCATTGGTTGGAATGGGGTGGTGTGGCATAGTGGAGGGGATGTTAAAAAATATTATTCAGCCCTAAATTATGGTTTCTTTTTTTTTTTTTAACCACTATATTCAGTCTCCATAGAGACTGTTAAAAATTGCCAATGCCAACTGTAATGCAAGTCATCATGGCAGGGTATTGGGGAAAGTTTTCAATGAGCAGTAATCGGGCCTTGGATAAACCTCATTGGCTGTGATACTGCCGCTGCATGAATCTCTACATTATGGTTTCTGAGTTCTTCTTTGACCCATGAATTACATTGAAGTTTATTTTTAAATTTTCCAATTGTATGGACACTTTGGGCTTATATTTTTGTTATTGATTTCTATTTTTATTAAACTGAGTTTTAAAAAAATTTGTCTTCATTATAGCAGCTTTTGGTATTTGTTGAGTCTTGCATTATAGCTTGGTATGTGATCAGTTTTTATAAATGTCCAATATGTCCTTGGAAAAATGGTGTATACTTCCACTTTGACTGTAGATTTGCCAATTTCTCCTTGTAATTTTGTCAGTTTTTGAGACTATGTTGTTGGGTTTTAAACAGGTTCAGAATTTTCATACCTTTGTGGGAAAATGTTCCTTTTATTATAGCCTCTTATCCCTAACAGTACTTTTTGTCTTTTAGTTTCTTCTGCGAATGAAATAACTGCACCAGTATTCTTTTGGTTAATATTTGTCTGCTTCGGCTCTAATCATAGAGATAAATTTTCCTTCTCTGTATCTAGCCTGTGAGTCTCTGCTTTGTAGTGGTAACTTTAGTCCATTTACAATTATTGTGACTTTAGATACTATCTAATTTTGTGCTCTCTACTTTTCATATTTTTTTATTTGATTAAAAGAAAACCCTTCTTTCCTTTCACTGGATTTAGTTTTCATTACACCCATTCCTCTACTTCTACCCTACGCCACAGATTTGAAGTTTAACTTTATTTGCATATTTAACATTCGTACTTGACTTATCTGAAATTAATTAATATCTCTCCTCTACTCTAGTCTTGGATAATACCAAAAGCTTCGAATACTTTACTGCAAACACCTGTTCCTGTCTTATATGACATTATTGTCCATAACAGTCAGCCCTCTGTATCTGCGGTTCTGCAACTGTAGATTCAACCAACTGTGGATCAAAAATATTTGGGACAAGAAAAACAATAAAAAATAATGCAAATAAAAAGCAATATGGCACAACTATTTACATAGCATTTACATTGTATTAGGTATTATAAATAATTTAGAAATTATTTAAAGTATATGGGGGATGTGTGTAGGTTATATGCAAATACTACATCATCTTATATAAAGGACTTATATGAAGCATCTGTGTATTTGGTATCTGTGGGGGGTCCTGGAACCAATCCCCCATGGATACCGAGGAATAACTTTATTTTACTTCCACCTCATTTTTATATTCTTCAAATTAGTTACCATTGCTTCTGCTTCTATACAGTCAGTGCTTATTTAGATTTGCCCATGTAGTTACCAATTATTGTCCACTATTGTTTCTCACATTTTTCCCTTTCAAATGTTTTCTTTCTTAAGTAAATCCTGTAGTATTTCTTTCAGTGGGAATCTTTATAGTGGTATACTTTTAATCTTTTAGGGAAAAAAAACCTCTTCTCTCTCTCATTCTTAGGTTGACATTTAGCTGGGAAGGGAATTCTAGGTGGGCATTTACCTTCTCTCAGCAGATAAATTTAATTATATTCCTTTTTAGAGAAGTTACATTGTGCCACGGCTGGTTACTGGAGGAACTGAGGCTCAACCTCATGCCCATCTGACACTAGAACTGAAGTTCTTTTTTTTTTTTTTCCTTTTTGTCTTTTTTCGTGACTGGCAACGGATCGCAACCCTCAGTGTTGCGCCCGTACCGGACCGGGACTGGCAACGGGATCGCAACCCTCGGTGTTGCGCCCGCACCTCGCTCAGCCAGTGAGCGGCCAGTCTGTATGTGGGATCCGAACCCTCGGCGGGAGTGCCACCGCGCTCCCAAGTGGCGCACTGTAGCAGTGCGCCACCGGGCCGGCCAGAACTGAAGTTCTTAACTAAATCCTTTGTCTTTGGATTCATCAAATATTAAAACATTTGAACAATATCAAACTCCACAATGTATCTGCATCATGAAAACACATAGGCAAATCTTAAAATATAATATCCAACTCAGTTCAGCAAGCAGTTTTACAAACTTCCCATATGCCAAGAACACAGCAGGGAGGGGATACAAAAGGATATAGTTCTTTGAGAGAGAACCTCAGTCCCATTAGGGAAGTGGGAGGTGTGCACCCGACGTTTATTCCATTACATCCTCGTCTCCTGGCTAGTGTTCTAGATCTCAGGATGCTTGGAAATTGGAAATACATAGGCTCCCTTTGAGCTGTGAATACACATATGTATTGATTGTTCTCCGTTGTTCATACACAAACATTCTATCCTGGCTGGGGTTCCCCTTAAAAGCAAGCCTGAGACAAGGGTTTGCACGTAGCTAGTTTATTTCAGGAAGTGAGTGATCCCAGAGACTGGGGAGAGTGTAACAGGGAAGTAGAAAAGCCAGTCCAAGGGTGTGTCAAGTTGATTGCTGCTGTGGGCACTGGAGCTCTCTGTGTCAGGGTTCTCCAGGAAACATAATCAACAGGAGGTGTGTGTGTGTGTATATACATATAAAGAGATTTATTACAGAATTGGCTCATGAGATTACAGAGGCTGGCAAATTCAAAATCTGCAGTTTAGGCTGGCAGGCTGGAGACCCAGGTGAGCCAATGGTGCAGATGAAGTCTGATGACAGTGTGCTGGAGAATTCCCTCTTGCTGCAGGAGGCCAGGTGTATTAGTCAGGCTTCTGCAGAGAGGCAGAACCAGTAAGATAGATAGAGAGAGAGATAGAGAGATGGATGACAGAGGATTTATTAGGGGAATTGCCTCACAGATGGGAGCTGAGAAGTTCCGCGATAGGCCATCTGCAAGTTGGAGAACCAGGGAAGCCAGTAGCATGGCTCAGTCCAAGTTTGAAAACCTCAGAACCAGGGAAGCTGAAGGTGTAACCATCCGTTTGAAGCCAAAGGCCCGAATGCTCAGAGGCAGGGGTGGGGGGCAGCTGGTGCAAGTCCCAGAATCCAAAATCCAGAGAACCTGGAGTTCCAACACCCAGGAGCAGGAGAAGGCAGAAGGGCATCCTGGCTCCAGAAGAGAGAAGAAGAGCAAGAATTCGCCCTTCCTCTGCCTTTTTGGTCCATTCAGGCCCCCAGCTGACGGGATGGTGCCCACCCACACTGAGAGTGGGTCTTCCCCAGTCACTCCACCGACTCGCATGCAACCTCCTCTGCAAACTCCCTCACAGACACACTCAGAAATAAAGTTGCACCGGCTATCTAGGTATTCCTTAATTCAGTCAAGTTAACATTTGAAGTTGACATCACATCAGTCTTTTCGTTGTATGAGGCCCACTCACATTATGGAGGACAATATGTTTTACTTAAAGTTCACTGATTTAAATGTAAACCTCATCCAAAAATACCCTCCAGATTGACACAAAATAAATCATTACAGGCTCGATCCCTAGGCACCTCCTAGGAGTGTGTAGAATGTGCCTCAGACTGCGCCACCTGGGGACAGAGAGGTAGTTGTCCACTGGCACCATTTCCCACTGGTCAAGGCTGGCCCTATGGGATGTTAACTCTTACTTCCCAGTTGCAGATGCATGAATGCTGGGCAGGTCTCCACAGGTGACCATCCTACAGTGTCAGAGCAACCCTGAGGCAGAATGCCAGAGGCACAGGAAGCAGCTTTAGGGCCAGGTGCATAAGATTATACCTGCAGAAAAGGTAGGATGAGAGTATAACTTCCTTGTTTTCCTTACTGTGGCCTTTGCCAGAACTTTCTGTGACATCATATTTATTAAACAGAGTCTACTGGAAGTTGGAGCTGAGCAAGTTTTCCTAGAATGGAAAAAACTCAATGCAGTGGAAATAGACAGAGCTGAACTCAAATTCCAACTGTATTACTTAGCAGTAAAGGTATTTCATCTTCCTGGGTCCTTTAATATTTTTTTCCATCTGTTAAAGGGGACCCCTGCTGTCTACCTCTAATTACTGGGAAGATCACATATCATTGAGACAAAAGGTGGGTCTAGCTTTTTCCTTGACATCTGTACATCCTCAACAAATACTCATTTCCTTCTTTCCTCTTCCTTGCTCAGAAAAATTGGGGGAATCCTTTATAAAAAAATTTTTTCTGGACTTACCTTATATCTCACTTTTTCAAAAAGTATTTGAAGCTCCCTCTAAAACATATGTGATTTACAAATGAAGTTTACAGATACTTTTACACTCCTTTTAGGCCATATTATTTTTATTCTTCTGATTCTGAGAGGGGTGCGCACGCGTGTGTGTGTGTGTGTGTGTGTGTGTGTGTGTGTAGATTTAGCTCATTATGATAGAGAAGGTGCTAAAAGCCGGCAGTCCTCAGGATGTGAAAGCGATACTGCCATTGGTGGGAGAGGAAAAGAGAAAGATGGAAGGAGGCAATTCTGACTCTCTCAAGGTCAGACATATAAAAGCTAGCTTGGAAAGGCCACTGTCTGTTTTGAGTGAGATGGGGAAGCTTTAAGGCTCAGGAGGTCTGCCAAAATAAGGGTGCTATAATCACATCTGAAAGTCTCAGTGTCCAAAGCCACCCAGCAGATCATCTCTGGGGCCTTGCAGGGTCCTGGGATTCCAGGTGTGGGGTAAATAGTTTGTCTTTCCTCTCTCCTTCTCCCCCTTCTCCCCTTTTTCCCTCCCTGCTTCCCCCCAGTCCCTCCGGCTCTCTCACGCACACACATATATGCGTTTGTATTCACGTTCAATCAATTCACTCATTATGCACGTATTGTATAATAAATACATCAGGTTCTTGTTGGGCCACATTCCGGTGCAAGCACATCATAAGGCGTCTGCCTGTGTGTAGTTCCTATTTTCTAATATAAACCAAGCGGCGGCCGTTTTGCAAATACAAGTTCACTGCCGCCATTTCAGTAGCGCTGATATGCACGTAGTCAATTGCTCTCTCTTCCGGGGCCCAGTGACTAAGCAACTTTTTCCCGCTCTGCCATCACCCACCCCCCC
>NW_007730644.1:44921-74880 GCF_000696425.1 Galeopterus variegatus
CCCCCCCAACTCGTGGCCTCCCCTGATTGGGCAGCCGTCCCTTCCCACTCTCTCTATCTACTTCCGCTTTCTCCCTCTATATAAGCTCCAACACCCTTGCAATAAACAGAGTTCCGGCTTTGACCGCTCTCCTGGCTCGGTGTTCTTTCTTTGTCCCCAGGGCCGAAGCGCAGAGGGGATCGGGCCTGCGACACTCATCATCCCGCTCAGCCCCATAAGAGGTTACCGCCGGCTGGTCCGGGGTCTCTTCCAGCCCGGCTTTGTCGGTCTCCGGCAGTGGGAGAACTGACAGGTTCTAACCGATTGAAAATGACACAAGGACCTGAAGACCAAAGTACAGTATCAACTTCATTAACGGGCCACACAAATGCCCGTTCACCTCAGAAGAGCAGCGTTACCAGGTGCCGCAGGACTGGAGAACTGCATAGGTCCACCTCCTGCCCGCACCCCACCACGGGCAGAGGCAGAGCCCTGGACAACCACCTGGTTTGTTCTGTGCTGGGAGAGCAGAGGTCCAAGGGAGCAAGGAATAAGTGTCGCCTGGTGACTGAGGCCCGGTGTCTGGCTCTTGCTGATCCCACCAGCTAGAAGAGGAGACAGTAAGTGATGGGTTTAGAGGAACAGGCAGTGTTCACTACCACCCCGCTGGGGGGAGACTGGGCCTGTGAGGAGGAGGTCTGAGTGGGTGGTTTGGGGACATGAAGACTCCCCTCTAGCAGGGGACTTTAGTGGGTTGAATTGTGTCACCCCAAAATTTATATGTTGAAGTCCTAACCCCTAATAACTCAGAATGTGACCTTATTTGGAAATAAGGTTGTTGAAGATGTAATTAGTTAAGATGAGGCCATACTGGAGTAGAGTCAGCCCTAATCCAGTATAACTGGTGTCCTTATAAAAAGAGGAAGTTTGAAAACACACACACACACAGAATGCTATGTGAAGATGGAGGCAGAGATTGGGTGATGCATCTACCATCCAAAGAATGCTGAACATCGCCAGCAAACCAGCAGAAGCTGGAGAGAAGTCTGGAACAGCTTCACCCTCACGGCCCTCAGTAGTAACCAACCCTGCTGAAGCCCTGATCTTGAACTTCTGGCCTCCAGAACTGTGAAGGAATACATACATTTCTGTTGTTTACGCCACCTGGTTTGTGGAGCTTTGTTATGGCAGCCCCAGGACATGGATATAGAGACCATGAAATGGAAACAGTTCTAAGAGGAAAACTCAAGAGTGGGGTGGAGTTTCTGGGGCTTGGTCAAAGCCGGGCAGGGTGAGTGTGCTCATTCACTTGGGCCACCGCTGGGGGTGCTGCCTGCTTCTCCCAGCACTGCCAGGAGTCTGTCTGCAGCGCCTGGAGGTTGTCCTTCCACTTCCCAGAACTTCAGGGGAGACTCTGGAGCCAAGAGGAAAAATCAGCAGATTCAGTCTCTTCCTTTCCCAGAGTTCCTGGGAAGCACACTCAGTGATTTCATCCTCTTCCCTGGGTTCCTGTTTTACAACACATGGGACACTGTCCATCTGAGACTCCAGTATGGGCTAGCTGATTACATGTGGGCGCAGAGCCAAAAGTCAACTGAGCCAACAGCCCATTTGCAAACCACCTTGAACACCGTGTGTGTGTGATAAGGCTAATCTGAACTGGCTCTCCTCACCTGAGCTTTCCTGTCCCTTGGGACTGCCTGTGATGCATGTTTGTACACTTTACTGCAGGTAGGAAGCTCGAGTGAGTCAGATCCTTGCCTGATGGAGCTCCCAAAGCACCTTGGTTTTAAGTGTGGTTAGCTTTTTTCTTTTGACCAGTAAGGGGATTGCAACCCTTGGCACAGTGTTGTCTGCACCATGCTCAGCCAGTGAGTGCACCGGCCATCCCTATATAGGATCTGAACCCGCAGCCTTGGCGCTACCAGTGTCGCACTCTCCTGTCGCCCAAGTGCGGTTAGCTTTTGCCGTGCCCTTGGCCATGGTGCTACCAGTGTCGCACTCTCCTGTCGCCCAAGTGCGGTTAGCTTTTGCCGTGCCCTTGGCCACAGTGGTTCTCTCCATCTCTTTAGAAGGCACGACCCTATTCAGACGACAAGGCCCTTAAGCACACACCCCTTGTTTAGTTCTCTCTGCTGCAGTATCCACCCAAGTAAACTTCTCCAAAATGCGTGAATTAAGGAGAGCTGGGCTGGGGATGCGAGGCCTGGGGATGTCTCCAAGGGAGTGTCTTCCCAAGTCACTGCAGATGTCGCTCTCTTGAAGCCTCCTCCCCAGCTCCCCTTCACCACCCCTCTGCACCCCCAGCTCCCATTGGAGGGTAATGGCTCCTTCCTCTTCTGCTTTGCATGGTGCCTGGCACATGGCACGCTGGCAGCAGCAGCAGAGCCACTCACACTGCAAGGGACAGCATTTACACATTTAGTGCCTACCCACGGCCAAAGGCTGGCTTAAGCGTCCTCCACTGTTTGCCCCGGCCCAAGCCTCTTATGTGAACTACTTGAACCCAGGGAATTAATTGCCCCAGCATCTGGCATAGCCTGGCACCGAATGTTCAACGAGCATTCAGTTTATTTGAACCAACCTGTGGCCTGGGCCAAATCATTTTACATTTGTGGGCTTCCTTTCAGTGCCTCCTCTGCCAAGTGAGAGACTTTGAACTAAATGCTCTGAAGTTCTTATATTTGATTGTGACTGTCACTTTCTGACAGCTTCTAATAACCAACTACTCTTTCCATAACCCGCCACCCCAACCCAAAGCACAGCCAAGGATTTGGGGACACTCATCTAGTCCTACAAGAAACCAAAAGGATTTCTCTCACTTCTTTCACATCCAAGACTATAATCATGTGGTTTAGCATTGGATTATTAGTTGATGTACTAGAGGCCCCAAGATCCTCTTCGGGTTTAATGATTTGCCAGAAAGACTCACAGAACTCAGAAAAGCTGTTACACTCATGGTCATAGTTTATTACCTCAAAGGATACAGATTAAAATCAGCAAAGGTAATACATAGGGCAGAGTCCAGGAGAGACCAGGTGTGAAGCTTCAAGGTGTCCTCTCCCTGGGGAGTCACGTGCACAGTGACAGTGCTTAACTCTCAGTAATGACAATGGAGGGAGGTGGGAGGACTCGATAGATATTTGACCCGATTTGAGGAGGTAGAGTTGACAAAACTTGAGGATTGATTGGATTACGGGCGCTGCAAGACAGGGAAGTTGAGGATGAACTCCCAGTTTTTTGCTTATGAGAGAGGCAGTGTTGGAGATGGTGGGGGTACGGGGAGGGGAGAGGAGACGGTTTGGTTTTGAACATATTGGTCTGAGGTGCCTGCGACACATCTATGTGGGTTTGAAGTTCAAAGAGGAGGTTCAAGGTGGGAGTCATCATAGTGTTCAGGAAGTGACTGAAGCCATGGGAGTAGATGAAATCCCCTGGAGGTGGAATTTAGAGTGGGGAGGGAAGGCATGTTTCTGAGAAATTCCCATGTTGTTGAAAAAGCACTGGAGGATGATGCGCCAGCCAAGGAGACTGAGGGTGGTGAGCAAAGAAGGTCAGGAAGAGAACAGGGAGAAGCTGTCTAGTGTTCCAAGAACAAGGGAGCGAATGTTGCTGAAAGGGCAAGTTAGATGAAGATCACATAATACGTCATATAATCTACTGGATCCAGCAAAATAACTGGTCAGCGGTGACCCTGGAGAAAGCCATTTTGGAGAAGGGAGGGTTGGGAAGAAGCCTTTTGTGATGGATCAGGAAACGAGGAGGAGACTGTAGAAAGCAATCAGACAACTCTGCAGAAGTCTGGCTGAGAACAGGAGTTCAGAGAGTGGGGAAAAGCTGGAGGGGCCTGTGGGGAGGAAGGGGCGTCGTTTTCTTGTTTTCGTCTTTCAAGTGGGAGAACCCTGAGCATGTTAAAATGCAGAGGGGAAGCATCTAAGGAGAGGTTGAAGATATAGACAATAAAAGAATATAGTAATGAGAAGAGGGCCATCCTTGAGAAGGCGGGAGGAGCTGGGACGCAGGGCACAGCGGAGGCGTGAACCAGGCGAGTGGGAGGGAACCATGCTGCTGGCAGGTGCAGGAGAGTTTGCACAATAATAACATTCCTTTCCTTAGTGCCATGGGATTTGCCACTTTTCTGTTCAATTCAACAGACACTTGCTGATTGCTCACCTGTGTCAGATACTATGCTATGAGCTGGTGATACAGGTGAGAATGACTCTATGGCCCTTAGGGACTTAGGGAGAAGTGGGGGAGACAAAAAACCATGATCAGAGCTAACATGAATGGAGCATGGACCCCAGGCCACACAATCATGGCATTTAGTTCTCACAGCAACCCCAGGAACAGGTGAGAATGACTCTATGGCCCTTAGGGACTTAGGGAGAAGTGGGGGAGACAAAAAACCATGATCAGAGCTAACAGGAATGGAGCATGGACCCCAGGCCACACAATCATGGCATTTAGTTCTCACAGCAACCCCAGGAAGTGGGCGGCAGTGAGATTCTCCGTTAACAGGTGAAGGAATGGAAATGCAGAGAAAGGAAATTACTTATCCCAGGTTAGAAGAAACTCGGGGGCTGGACTGGAAACCTAGAGAAAGGACTCTGGAGGCTAAGTGCTTCTTGGTGACGTCACAGCGTGCCGTTGCTCATAAACCACACCTCAGAAAAATGACTGGCCACAACACTGTGCGCTGGGTATCACCAGTTTTCCAGGGCAATCAAGATTTAGTGCCGTTTTCGTCTTGTCAGCAAAGGCAGTGCATTAACTTTCCTTTCAGCATCTCTTCAGTCAGCAGGCTCCTGCTCCACCCTCACAATTCAGGCTGCATTAACCCTCAGCCTCTTCTGCATGGCTTGTCTCCCTGTGCTTCAATCCTTCTCTGTTTTTAATTTTAGTTATTTCCCACATCCCAAACTAGGGCACAAAGGATTTGTTTTAATTTAGCAGTTGCGTGGGAAATCTTACAAAAAGCTCACAGAGAAGATGCTGTGAGATTTTTATCTCCAGGCTAAACCTCTCTCCGGATCTTCAGATTTGTATATCCAGTTGCCTACAGGACACATCCATTCGGATGTCTAATAGGTGTCTCACACTTCAAAGCCTGAACCCCGGTCTCCCCCTTGGACTCTGCCTCCCCTGTGGTTGTTCCATCTTGGTTAATGGTATCTCCATAATTCCAGGTGCTCGGGAACAAAACCTCTCCTTGTCTCGGCTCCCCATTGGCTCTCTCTCTGTTATGCATATCCTCAATCCAGCCATGTGATGGTTAATCTTATGTGTCAGCTTGGCTCATGGTACCCAGATATGCTCAGATAACAGTTAAACACTGGTCTAGGTGTTACGGTGAAGGTGTTTTTTAGACAAGATTAACATTTAAATCAGCAGGCTTTGAGTAAAGCAAATAACTCATCCAATCGGTTGAAGGTCTTTAAGGAAGAAGGAATTCTGCCTGCAGGTTGCCTCTGGACTTGAGCTGCAACGTCACTTCTTCCCTGGGTCTCCAGGCTGCTGGCTCACCCTGGACCTTTTGGACTTGCCACAGTCATGTGAGCTAATTCCCTAAAATACATCTCTCTCCGGAGAAAAGAAGAAATACTCATGGCAATTACAGTCCTTGTTTCTGTAACTGGTTTCATGACCATTGCTGGTACTTACAATTACCTTTCTCCATATCCGTTCCATATTCCCTTTGCCGTTGGCAAGCACCTCTGCTGGTTGTGATTGTTTGCTTGGTGGGGTGCAGTGGATTGAATTGTGATCCCCCAAAGTTTAATCTGTTGGAGGCTTGGTCCTCATTTTGACAGTGTTAAGAGAGTGGGAAATCCTATTATGGTAATTGAAAGGTGGGGCTTTGAAAGGTGATTAAGTTGGTTTAATGGTGGTTGGGGCATGGTTCTGAGAGATTTTTTGTGTGTGTGACCGGTAAGGGGATTGCGACCCATGGTGCACACCGGCCATCCTCATACAGGATCCGAACCCGCGGCAGGAGCACTGCTACACTCCCGAGTGCGCCACGGGGGCCAGCCCGTTCTGAGAGATTTAAAAGGGGAGCACATGAAAGTCTCTCTCTCTCTGCTCTGCCATTTTCTGCCATGTGAGTCCCCTGCATTGCTGTAAAGCCACCACTGAAAAGAAACCCTCATTAGATGTGTTCCCTGGACTTTGGATTTCCCAGCCTCTGAAACTGTAAGCAATAAATTTTTTTTTCTTATAAATCACGCAGTCCCAGATATTTTGTTATAAGTGATAGAAATGGACTAATACAGAAAGTTGGTACCAGAGAAGTGGGGTGTTGCTTATAGCCAATACTTGAAAATGTGGAAGTGACTTTGGAACTGGGTGTTGAGGAGAGGCTGGAAGAATTTGAAGGAGCAGAGTAGAAAAAGCCTGGCTGTTGGTGGGAGTTTATTTACTTATTTATTTATTTTTTGGTGGGGGTTTAGAACACAAGAAAACCAGGGAAAGTTTGGAATTTCTTAGACACTGATTAAATGGTGGTGAGCACAGTGCTGATAGAAATATGGACAGTAAAGGCCATTCTGAGAAGATCTCAGATGTAAACGAGAAGGGACTTATTGGAAACTGAGGCAAAGATCACCCTTTTTATGAACTGGCAAGGAACTTGGCTGCATTCTGTTCATGTCCCCAAATCTTATGGAATGTGGAACTGCATGGTGCTGACCCAGGATATTTGACAGAAGAAATTTATAAGCAGAAAAGCATTCAGGAAGCTGCATGGCTACTTCCAACAGCCTATGCTGAGTTATGGTGGCAAAGGCATGACACAAATCCAGAATTTAAAAGGGATGCAGAGAGTAAAGATTTGGAAAATTTGCAGCCTGACCATGTGGAAGAGAAGCAGAGAGCATTTTCAGGAGAAAAATGCAATGGTGACACCCAGCAACCATTTGCTAAGGAGATTAGTACAGAAAAAAGAGATTATGAAGAAAAGGGAAAAAAGACCTTGTAGACATTTCAGAGATCTTGGAGGCTGCGTCTTCCATCACAGGCCCAGAGGCCTATGGAGATAGAATTGTCTCAGGGAACAGGCCCGAGGCACCATCCATGGGATGCTGCTCCCCACACCAGCACCCCAGCTTCTTCAGCTGCTTCAGCTGTGGCTAAATTGGTCCCAGGTATGGCTGGACCTGCAGCTTTGGAAAATACAAGCCAGAAGCCGTGGCGGTGTCCACATGGTGTTAGGTGCCAGAGGTGTGTAGGTTTAGGAGCCTCCACCCCAATTTCAAGGGATGTATGGAAAAGCCTGGAGGCCTAGGAAGAGATCTGTCACAGGGGCGGATTCACTGCATAGTCTTCACTAGAATAATGCCAAGACGAAATGTGGGGTTAGAGTTGCAGCAGAAAAACCCCACCAAGGCCATGGGGCTGTGGGAGTGGGACTGCCTTAGAGTCCCCAGACTTTTAGAGCTATCAGCATGCAGTGCCAGCCTGCAAGAGCTAAAGCACCACCTGAGACCAGGAAAGCCCCAGGAGCAGAGCTGCCTGAGGATTTGGGGACCCAACCTCCATACCAGTATGCAGAGGGCATCAAACATGGAGTCAAGGTACATGATTCGCCAGCTTTGAGATTTGATGCCTGACCTGCTGGGTTTTGAATTTGCTTGGGTCCTGTTATGACTTTCTTTTGGCCTTTTTCTCCTTTTTTTTTTTTTTTTTTTTTCCGTGTCCGGCAATGGATTGCAACCCTCAGTGTCGCCCCCGTACTGGACCGGGACCGGCAACGGGATCGCAACCCTCGGTGTTGCCCCCACGCCTTGCTCAGCCAGTGAGTGGGAACCGGTCTGTATGTGGGATCTGAACCCTCGGTGGGAGTGCCTCCGCGCTTCCCAAGCGGCGCACTAGCGCAGTGCGCCACCGGGCCGGCCCATTTTTTCTCCTTTTGCAAATGGAAATATGTGTCCTATTCTTGTCCCACCATCGTATCTGGGCAGTAGATAACTGGTTTTGATTTCACAGATGGGTCTTTGAACTTTGGACTTTTGAGTCGATACAAGTCAAGACTTTGGGGATGAAATGAATGTATTTGTATGTGAAAAAGACATGAGTTTTGGGGGGCAGGGGTGGAATGTAGTGGATTGAATTGTGTCCCTCCCAAAGTTTAATGTGTTTGAGGCCTGGTCCTCACTGTGGCATTGTTAGGAGGACGAGAAACCCAATTATGGTAATTGAAAGGTGGGGCCTTGAAGAGGGGATTAAGTTGAGGGCTTAAGGATGGCTCAAGGATGGCATGGTTCTGATGGCCTTGAAAGGAGAGCACATGAGGAGCTATCTCTTTCTCTTTGCTTCTGCCATTTACTATGTGATACCCTCTGTTTCTGAAGCCACCACCAAAGAAGACCCTCACCAGATGTGTTCCCTGTACTTTGGACTTACCAGCCTCTGAAACTGTAAGCAATAAATTTTGTTTTCTTACAAACTACCCAGTTCCAGGTATTTTGCTATAATCAACAGAAGTGAACTAATACATGGGGTGACCCAAACCTTCACTCCTAAAGGGTCTGGGCCACTCACAGACCTGCCTGGATTGGACTGTTTTCATTTTCCTTTGACTTTAATCACTGGGCATGGTCACACTAAGACCTCCTATAATCCAGGCATATTCTTTCCTACCTCCATTGTGGAGAAGTAGTCCAATTTTCCCTTGGTAGTAAGAATCGATCAGCACGGTAATTTCCTTCTTCGCCTGTTGATTAAGAAACATGACAAGCCCAAAATGGCCAGGCAGTCTTAGCTTCCAGTTCAATGGAATCATTGCTGTGTCTCTTAGTGGAAGCATTCCTTCATTTGGAATAAGATCTCTAGGTCAGCAGAGCACAAGGTCGCAGGGACAGGAAACAAAAATTTTGCTAGTGGGTCATTAGGGGTAATAGTGAGTGGTGCTGCTCCCATTTCTACCCCTTGATTGATGGGCCCATGAATCCTGGCTACTAGACCATCAAGGAGCTACTGACACATCCCATTGGTTCTGTTTCTATGGAGAACACTGAATAATGTGGGCCATTTCTCACCACCCAAACCACCACTATCTCTCCCTGAATTACTGCAAACACCTAAGTCATGAATAAATCAATGAGTGAATATGTAGGCTAGACCTCAAAGGATGCATAAGAGTTTGCTAGGTGGAGAAGTGGAGGCAGAATGGCATTCTAGACAGAGGAAGTAGCAAAGACAAAGGCACGGGGAATTGTGACAGGGCAGGTGATGTCCACTACTATAGGTCAGTTCACTGGACAGGGAGGGTAAGGAGGAGCAGGTTGGGATATGTTGCGAAGTCTCTTGTAAGTTTTCTTCCTTAAAAAATTTAGTTTTATTACTAATTCAGAAAGCTCTATCCAGGTAATTACTCAGATTTGACTTTTATTTAAATAAAAACATTTTGCATTAGTCCATTTCTGTTGCTTATAACAGAAATTCCCAAAACTGGATAATTTGTAAAGAAACAATATATATTGCTTACAGTTTTGGAGGCTGGGAAGTCCAAAGTCCAGGGAGCACACCTGGTGAGGGCCTTCTTGTTCTTGGGTGGTGGCTCTTCACAGCAATGCAGGGTGTCACATGTCAGATGGCAGAGCAGAGAGAGAGTAAATCTCTTCACTGGCTCTCCTTTTAAAGCCATCAGAACCCTGCCCATGACCACTATTAAACCATCAGTGGATTAATCATTTGCTAGGACATGGTTCTCACAATCTAATCACCTCTTCAAGGTCCCACCTTTCGATTACCATAATAGGACTTCCTACCCTCTTAACACTGTCACAATGGGGATTAAGTCTCAATGAGCTTGGGGGGGGGGACATCTAATCCACAGCACATTTTATGAAACTCAGTGTTATCTCTTCACTTTCCCCACTGACTTCTTACCTTGTATGAAATTGCATAGAACCAGCCAACTGGGGTTTTTGGAAAATTTTCTTAATACATCTTTTAAGATATAAACCAAATTATCAGTTTATATTGTGATACTGGTGAGTGTATTAGAACATTTTGAAAAAATAAACCTTTAGTTTTGGAGTAATTTTAGATTTATAGAAAAGTTACAAAGACAATACAGAGAGATCCTTTATGCCCTTCACTCAGTTTCCCCTGATCTTACATCTCACATAGCTATGGTACATTTGTCAAAACTAAGAGATTAACATTGGTACATTACTATTAACTATACTCTAGACTTTTTTCAGATTTTACCCATTTTTTTCACTAATGCCCTTTTTCTGTTCCAGGATCCAATCCAGGATGCTGTGTTTCATTTAGTTGTCCAGTCTTTTTAGTCTCTGCTGGACTTAGTCTCAATCTTTTCTTGTTTGTTATATGACCTCAGCAGTTTTAAGGACTATTGGTCATGTCTTTTATAGAACATCCCTCAATGGGATTCCTCTGATGTTTTCTTCCTATTTAGACAGATTTGGGGTTTTAGGGGAGAATAACGCAGATGGGAAGTGCCCTCTTGCCACATCATGTCAGGAGTGCATAGTATCAACCTGCCTTACAACTGGTGATGTCAACTCTGATCACTCGGTTAAGATGGTGTCCAGCAGCTGCTTTCACTGAAAAGTTACTAAGTTCAGCTCATTACTTATTCCACTCACATCATCGTCAAGGTGATGTGAGTGGGAAATCAAGCTCGACCTCCTGTTGGGGGGAGCATCTACATATATTTGGAATTCTTCTGAAAGAAAGATTTCTCTCCTCTTCCCTCTTATTCAATCAATTTACTTATACCAGTGTGTACTCATGTATGTTTATTTTATATTTTATGTTATAGTCCATATTACGTTATTTGTTTTGCTCAAATTGTTCCATTGTGAACTTTTTCAGGTTGGTTCCTGTGTCCCTTTGACATGCCCCATCCTTCTGTTTTTTGAGCACTTCTTTACTTTCTGGCACCACAAGATGCTCTGGGTTTATCTTATATTTTCCCTGCCCCAGCCCTAGAACCACCCATTTCTCCAAGGAATGACTGTTACTTTTTATAAACGCCTTGGTATAGTTAAAAAAAAAACAAAACTTAAGTATAGTTTTGAACAGATAGAACATTAAGTTTAACTACAATAAACGTTTAAGCATGAAGGAGTGGGGAGTTATATGTAGATTGTGTTGATGGGTTTTTATTCTGTGCGAAGGAGTATTTTTATCCATATTAATATGTATTGTTATTGTCTTATTTTAAATATAGTATCTGCAGAAGCTGTTTCATACTTGTTACGTGAAAGCATATTGTGGAGTTGTTTATAAGATTCTGTATATGTCCCTTAGCTCAAGCTCATTAATTTTGCTTTTCAACTATATAATCTCCTTACTGGATTTTTCCTTTGCTTGTTGTATCAATCATGGAAAATGGTATGTTAGAATCTCCCAAATATGATTGTCAATTTGTGAATTTCTCCTTGTAATTCTTTTAATTTTGCTTTATATATTTAGAAGCTAAGTTATTAGATCAAACAAATTTAGAACTCTTCTATCTTTCTGATAACTTCCAAAATTAGTGTATGATAACTTCCAAAATTAGTGACAGTGACTATCTTTATCTGTAGTAATTTCTCTCTCTCTCTTTTCTATTGTGGTAAAATATACATAACTCAAAATTTACCATTTTAACCATTTTTAAACGTACAGTTCTGTGACATAAGTACATTGTATCATCATTGCCATTTATCTCCAGAATTTTTCATCTTTCCATACTGAAACTCTGTACCTATTAAGCAGTGACTCCCTATTCCACCTCCATCCAGCTCCTGGCAACCACCAATCTACTTTCTGTCACTATGAATTTCACTACTCTACGTGCCTTGTATAGTGGAGTCATACGCTATCTGTTGTCTTGGGTCTGCCTTATTTCAGTTAGTGTAATGTCTTCAAGGGTCATCCAAGTTGTAGCATGTGTCAAAATTTCCTTTCTTTCTGAGGCTGAATAATATTGTATGTATATACCACATTTTCTTTATTATCTGGTGATAGACAACTGCGTTGCTTCCACCTTTTGGCTGTTGTAAATAATGAACATGCTGTGAACATGGGTATACAAAAATCTGTTCAAGTCTCTTTTCTCAATTCTTTTGTGTATATACCTCGAATTGAACTCACGGGATCATATGCTAATTCTATGTTTATTTATTTTTTTTAGGAACTGCCATACTGTTTCGATAATAATAGCAGCATTTGGGCTGGCCCAGTGGTGCACTGGATAAGTGTGCCGCTTGGGAAGTGCGGCGGCGCTCCCGCCCGAGGGTTCGGATCCCACATACAGACCGGTTCCTGCTCACTGGCTGAGCGAGGCGCGGGGGCAGCGCCGAGGGTTGCAGTCCCGTTGCCAGTCCCCGGTCCGGTATGGGGGCAACACTGAGGGTTGCGATCCGTTGCCAGACACAGAAAAAGACAGACAAAAAGACAAAAAAAAAAAAAAAAAAAAATAGCAGCATTTTACATTCTCACCAGCAATGCTTGAAGATTCCAATTTCTCCACATCCTCATCAACATGTACTATTTTCTGTTTTTTTGATAATAGCCATTCTAATGGGAAGGAAGTGGTAACTTATTGTGGTTTTGGGTGTAAATTTTTGAAGCAAAAGTTCATACACCAGCTTTTTTTTGTAGTGTTTGCCTGGTATATATTTTTCCATCATTTACTTTCACCTTTTCTGTAACCTAATGGTTTAAGTGAGTTTCTTGGAAACAGTATATTATTAATTTTTTCTGTTTATACCCAATCTGACAATCCTTGCCTTTAACTGGAGTGTTTAGTACACTTTTATTTACTGTTGTAGTTGGTGCATTTAAGTTACTTATGGCATGCTATTTTGTGATTTCTATTTGTTCTGCTTTAAGCATTTAAAAAAATTTTCTTGAATTCTTCAGGAATGAGTTTTTTTTTTTTTTCATTCCATTATTTTCCTTCTGCTGATATAAAGTTGCAAACTGTTTCTATTCTTTTAATAATTAGTCTTGAAGCTTTAACAATTCATGAAGTCTAAATTAATATCTTTATCTTTCTTCCAAATAATACAAGGACCTTCTAACATTTTCCTTCCAGTCACCTCCCTTCTAGTTATGTGTTGTTGTTGTTGAGTATTTTAGCTTTACCTGTCTCTTTCTGCTCCGAAATTAGTCTTTATTGTAGAATAGTATTGTTTACTCATTGTTTCTTATGTTTCCTTCTATGTGTAGGGAGACTCACTAACACAACACTTCTGGCTTCTCTCTTCCATTGATAAAACTAATAGGTGAGTTAGGAAGGGAAAACTAGGCATGCATGGTGTTATCTTTTCTCAGGAGTGAGTTGCTCTCAGGAAGAAAATGTTCAATTCTTCTCCATGCTGTAAGTTTTACAAAGGCAGTTTCCCATGTACTTGGTGATGGCGAGGGCTGGGGTGCAGCTGTGAAGATGTAGAACTGTATTGACTGGCTGGTAACTTGGCCTAATTCTGGGGTTCATTATTATGTAATTTCCTGAAAATAAGAGGGTACTTCAAAAAGTTTGTGAAAAAATGTAATTAAAAGATAATATGCATTCTTCTGTGAACTTTTTGAAGCACCCTTTTATAAACTATATTTTCCACTCTTAGTTTTGTCAGTGATAAAGGGGACATTTTATTCTCTTCTCTGCCTTATGTTTTCTTGTTTCTCAATCCATTTACAATTTATTTGTGGAAAATGAATGCTGTTTATTGGGATCTCTAACACCCTGACAAATTTCTGTTATTCTTCTGTACAGTAATTGGTTTGTCAAGATTTCCCCAAATGTCTGCCATTTTCTTTACTCACTGCTTTTTCTTGCATCTCAGACTTTTTTCCTTGGATAACTGTTCTTCTTGAAGTTATCTTTTGTTTGTTCCATTTGAGGGGATATTGCTGGTAAACTTTCTCAATTTCATGTGACCTAATTTTGCTCTTGAAAGTTAGTTTTATAGTATGTGCAATCCTAGGCTGTCATTTATTTTCTCACAAGATAGCATTCCACTGGTTTCTGACTTTTATTACTGATGCTCAGAAGTCAGCTGTCAATCTAATTATCGTGTTTTTGTAAGTAATCATTGTTTTCTTACTGTCTGATTTTCAGACTTTTTTGTCTTTTATGTTCTGCAGTTTTACAGAGATATTCAAGGTATGATTTTTAAAAAAAATCCAGATTTGAATTCACTGCAAATCCTGAATCTAAGTATTTGGTTTTTTTAATTTTGAAAATTCTCAATTATTATCTCTTCCCTATTCCTCTGTCATCCCCTGCTGGAACCTTTTTTTCCCTCAACTTCTTATATTTTCCATCTCCACCCCATGGCATTCTGAGTAATTTCTTTAGTTCTAACTTCCAGTTCAGTAATTCTTTCTTGAGCTATGTCTAACCAGCTGTTTAACATATCATAAAGTTTCGGAGTCAAGTTTTATGCTTTTATTTCTAGAAGTTTTAATTGATTCTTTTTCAAATTTGCTTAGTCTTTTTCTTTAAAATTTTTTGTTTTTTATCCATACTTTCATCTGTTTTTTATTTAAATATATTAGGTATACTAATTTTATGTTCTGTATCTGATCCTTTGCTAGTCTGCTATATGTTGTATCTGCTCACTTTCAGTGGTGGAGACTTACTTCTTCATGTGTATATGCTTTTTCTTTTTTAAAGATGACCGGTAAGGGGATCTTAACCCTTGACTTGGTGTTGTCAGCACCACGCTCACCCAGTGAGCTAACCGGCCATCCCTATATGGGATCCGAACCCGTGGCCTTGGTGTTATCAGCACCGCACACTCCCGAGTGAGCCATAGGCCGGCCCCAATGTGTATATGCTTTTTGATTGAAAGTTCAAGCTCCTTGAAAATTTGTCAGTGGGGGGCCGGCCTGTGGCTCACTCAGGAGAGTGCGGTGCTGATAACACCAAGGCCCCGGGTTCGGATCCCATATGTAGGGATGGCCGGTTTGCTCACTGGCTGAGTGTGGTGCTGACAACACCAAGTCAAGGGTTAAGATCCCCTTACTGGTCATCTTTTTAAAAAAAAAAAAAAAAGAAAGAAAATTTGTCAGTGGGAATTCTTTGAGGACTAGTTTGAGGGTGCAAATGTTAGGTTGCTGCTGTCAGGCTCCTGGAGACCATCAATCTGGGACTACTTCGGATCAAATACTCAGTGTGAAGTTTTTCTGGCCATGGCTAATTGAAGCCACAAACCTGTTTGAGGACTGGCTTGTGGTTAAGAATTTTCAGGGTAGCTGTTGGGAAAATAGAATAATTTAATCAGGTCCCCTCGCTGTAGGTCCTGTTGGGGGTGGTGATGCATTCTTTGTAAGCAAACTGTGTGTGGGGGGCGGAGTTAGTGTGCCTGTGCAGTGCAATGACTTGGTTGGCGTCTGCCTCAAGCATCTGCCATGCGGCCATGCTCTCCAACCTATGGCTTCCAAGGGCCTTTTTGCTGGTTACCTAGCTCATAGACCTGAATGTGAGGGGTCTGGTGACCCAGCCTGGTGTGTGAAAGGCTTATGGCCCAGTCCGTGAATGGGCTTGAGAGGTCTGTGAGCTCCATACCGAGCCCTAGCTCGACAGTTGGCCCAGTTGGCAGGATTACAGGCAAGTAAAAGAGGTTGACGGTAGCCTTTTCCCTTCTGTCTAGAGTAGAAGCTGAGATGGAATCACTTTCTTATTGACCTCTTCACAGGCCTTTTTTTCCCCACTTTGTTCATCCTTTGAGGGGTTTCTGATGCAAATGCCCATCTTGTATGCATCCTAGCCATGAATCCCAACACGAGGCTCTTGCTTCCTGCAGTTGGCAGAGTATGCCCAGGCAGCTCTGGCCTCAGGGCCCAGGGCTTTCTTTTCTTCCATTATTTCTGCTCCGACTTTGTTTTTGGCATCTTGGAATTCTTCTTTTCTTTTTCGCAAACTAGTCATGCATTTAAAAGGATACTTCTTATATTTAGTCTAGAATTTTAGGTGTTTTTAGTGGGAGAGCATCAAGACAACTTGAGCACCTTTTTGCTGGACCAGAAACCTGCTGCAGGGCTCCTTTGTTGTCTTTGCTGCAGGGAGGCACACCTCGTCCTCTTTTCTCATAGTTGAGCCTTCTTTTATGACTGTCCCCTCACTTCAACAAACAACTGTTCCTTTCCACTGCAAGTTACATATCTAGGAAATGCTAACTTAGTGCTACTTAGAACATAAGCACTTCAAGGGTGGCAGCTTCCTCAGGAATGCTTTGTATAGTAAATAATTGCTCTTAGTCATGAAGTCTCATTTGTTTCTATAGATCTGAATGGTGAATTGGATGTTTACTACTTGATTGTGCTTTAGGTGGATTGGGGAGCTGAGCTGGCTATTTAAGGGCATCTCATATGGACTTTTTTTGTATATTAAAGGACATGCTTTAGTTGAATAAAAGTGCTGTGGACGAAACATTTCTGTCCCTGCCCCCCAAATCTATATATTGAAGCCTTAATCCCCAATGTGATGGTATTAGGAGATGGAGCCTTTGGGAGATGATTGTGTCATGAGGGTTGAGTTATCAGGATGGGTTTTAGTGCCCTTTTAATAAGAGACAGGAGAGAGCTTGCTTTTTTTTTCTCCCTCCCTGTGAGGACACAGCAAGAATGGGGATGTGTACAAGCCAGGAAGAGGGCCCTCGCCAGACACCGAGTCTGCCGGCATCTTGACCTTAGACTTCGCAGCCTCTAGAACTGTCAGAAATAAATTTTGGCTGTTTAAGCCACCCAGTCTATGGTGTTCTGTTGTGGCAGCCCAAATTGACCATGACAGCAAGTTTCACATATTGTAAGAAATCGTGCTTAAAATGAGGTGCTCCTGGAATTGCCCAGCTGGGTGTGGATTTACCGGCAGAAGGTATATATTTTTTTTCCTTTTTGTCTTTTTTTTACTGACCAGTAACGGGATCGCCACCCTCGGTGTCACGCCCGTACCGGGGACCGGCAACAGGATCGCAACCCTCGGTGTTGCGTCCACACGGCGCTCAGCCAGTGAGTGGAACCGGTCTCCACATGGGATCTGAACCCTTGGCGCGGGAGCGCCGCTGTGCTCCCAAGTGGCACACTCTCCAGTGCGCCACCGGGCCGGCCCATCGGCAGAAGGTATTTTGAAGAAGCCTCTTCATTATCTTATTGGTCAAAACGATGCCTCTCTCATAATTGTGTATGTAACAATCACACAGCACCCATTGCCCAAATGAAGGGAAACCATGTTCCATGGCCTCTGAGAAGCTGCTTTTCAGCCTGAACAGGCTGTTAACCATGTCAAGCTCACTGGCCTGGCAGGAAGACACCTCTGCAAAATCCAGTGCAGCAGGAGGATGATGGAGCAAATGACATGTTTGGTTATCCTTAAGAGAACAGCTACTGATCACTCCTGGTTATTTCCAGGAATAGTTGCCTTCCCTTGTTTCTTTAAGTGACTAGGGAATGCTATCAGCGTGGAAAGTGTCCCAACGGCTTTGTCACTTCACTGCATTGCCCTTCTGGAAAGTCCCACCAGCTTTTAGTTTATGCCTCCTACAGAAAGGATGCCCATTTAAAGAGAGCAAGCGACTGCTCCCTTGCATGCCTTCCCTACATGTGCCGTGCACAGAACACCCTGAGGACAATGAGGGAGACGGGGGGTCCTGCAAATGACAGGCCACAGAATTATATAGGGAATTAGTAGTTGGAGATGAGGGAAATGTTTTTAAGGCTTTGCAAATCATTCTCATAGACCTATAAAGGACAAAGAGCTTCAAAATGAGAAAGTATAAAATAGTAAAGAACGAGATCAGAATGGACGGGAACGATCATGGCAGCCTTTTCATTTTTGGAATTTTTTTTTTTTAAAGATGACCAGTGAAGGGACCTTAACCCTTGATTTGGTGTCCATGCTCCCCCAAGTGAGCTAACCGGCCACCCCTATATAGGGATCCAAACCCGTGGCCTTGGTGTTATCAGCACCACACTCTCCCGAGTGAGCCATGGGCCGGCCCTTCATTTTCAGAATTTTTTAAAGCTGCTCATTGCCTTTGTCAAAATCAAGGATTTCAGGAAAAAGATGTCCAGTGGCCAATTGTGCTAAAATGTTTAAGAAATGGTTCTTTGCTTTGAGTTTTTTTTTAAAAAAAGGCCCAGCAGGGCCGGCCCGGTGGCGCACTGCTACAGTGCGCTGCTTGGGAAGCGCGGTGGCGCTCCCGCCGAGGGTTCGGATCCCACATACAGACCGGCCGCTCACTGGCTGAGCGAGGAGCGGGGGCAACACCGAGGGTTGCGATCCCGTTGCTGGTCCCGGTCCGGTACGGGCACGACACTGAGGGTTGCAATCCGTTGCCGGTCACAAAAAAAGACAAAAAAAAAAAAAAAAAGGCCCAGCAGAATTATGATTTTATACCATCTTTGTGTTATTTCTGAAAATCTAGGACCATTTAGACCTTGCAAGTACAGCAGTTTTCAGAATAACACATTCATCAGCAGAGCCAGTAGTGAGATCATTGGTTAGGCTGTCACCTTCCAGTAATCCAAGTGACGGTCTTTCACAAAGCCCTTCTTAGCGGTACTTCTGATCCCTAGTTGTCCTTTCTTCTGCCCCTTCAGAGCATCTGCATGTTGAAAGCACCCTGGAGCTGCCTTTTCTATGCACAACACTTTCTGTCTTAATTAATGTTCCCACGTCTGTCAGAATCCACAGTGTCCTATGGCATGTGGCAACACTGATGTGGGTCACAGTCTAATCTTAAGCAGTTACATGTCAGGAGGGCAGAGGTCACCCCAGTTTTGGACCTTGACTTTGAAGGCAGGTCTCATTGCTAGGCTTCCTCTCCCCTCTTCCTGCTCCTCACAGATTCATAAAGGAAATGTCCTACAGCTAGAAGTCTTATTTATGACAGTTTTCTTTCACTTCCTTGGGCAATGGAAGAAATTAGATATTATACGCTGCTTTGAGGGAAACAGTTCTTCCTGGGTAGAGAAAACTATGACAAGGAGGTCATTTGAACTAGATCTTTTTTTTGTTTTTTTTTGGCTCTGGCTGGTATGGGGATCTGAACCCATGACCCTGGTGTTAGAAGGCTGTGCTTTAACCAACTGAGCTAACTGGCCATCCCAAACTAGATCTTGAAATAGGAGTAAACATGATCAGATATGGAGAAGGATATTTTCAAGGGGTTCCACTTCTGGTTATGATGACTACCTTATAACAGACCAACTTTCCTACTGAAAGCAATTACAAAAGCTGAATAACACACCCAAAACACCTGTTTGAAGGCCCCGGAGACCACCCAAAGCAGCCAGGACATCGCCATTGCTTGTCCCTTCAGGGCAGTTGCTGACCTGTGCTCAGAGACTAGAGGCGGAGCAGAGTGCTGGCCAGAGCCTTGGCAGTCTCCAGCTGCTGGGGAGAGCACTGGCGTCCACTGCCACCCAAGCAGTCAGGACATGATAAAAGACTGTGAATGGGAAAATGTTTTCCAATTCCAGTTTATCAATTAACAATAAATGATAAATAAAACTGTCCAATAGAGTAAAATATTTGATCAGCAGACCATGCCTTCTCCTTTCTAGACAGACAAACCCACTCTTCAAGGGAAACCCAGTTCTGAACAGAAAGTTGCTTGATGAGCAGGGGATCAGATTGTGGGGCTAGAACTGAGAGCTTCCAGCCTGACGCAGCCAGCCTGATACGAGGGCTGGCCCCTCTGTGCAGGGTCGTCCTGAGTCCGGGAGTGTGGTACCCTGTTCCTGGACAGTGCCATGCAGGCACTGTGGATTTGGCTCTTTGTTCTTTTTTTTCTCTTTTCTATGGTTGCCATTTCTTTAGTTTGCACAGAATTTCTTTGAATATGGTAAGATATGGTTAGTTTATTTTCCGCTTACTAATTTACACTCACAGTCCAGTCCTGTCTCTCCAAGACTCGGGAGTGTGCTGGAACTGGCTCATGACGGCTCGGGAGAACTGATTGTGCACATCTCTCCCCCACTCTTCATTCAGTTATGTCAAGTTGGTGGTTTGAACTAGCCATGGTGTGAGCATTTACACTATGGACATTGGCAAACTCTGCAAATCAGGACTTCTTCCTCAGAGAGCCAGCTGAACACTTACCAGCACACCACTGCCTAGACTTCTTGATTGGCGTTTGGGGTCACGGATTCCAAACTCTTGGATCTCACATTTGTAGAAATTCCCTGATTACTCCTGCGAATCATTAATGTTATCATTGTCCAAGAATTCTAGAGTAAACTTCAGAGAGCAGCCTAATTTGCCTTATCTCTGGGTTCCTTGGGGGAACATTTCACTTTTGCCCCGTATACCAGTAAAAGGCCAGACTGTGAGAAGTTTTGAACAGCAGTCTAAGAAAAGTAATGAGGGAAGAGGAGTTAGAAAGCCGTTATATCATTTAGCTGAATGTGACAGAGGCCTGAATTTGGCCGCAGTAGATGCTGTGGTGCACATTTATCTGCCACCTGCATTGCTATTTCACTTGAGAGCAGTATTACAACTGTACCACTCTAGGAAACTTCCCACAGAATAGCCGAGAATCTCAGGGATTCTCAGAATGCCACTATCCACCAATTCATGAAACATCTCTTTCTACATCTGTCTTTCAGTCAACCTTTTCAGGGCTCTTGAATCTTAGGAGATAGATATTTTTGGAATCAGACCCTTAGGTTTCTTATGCCAAAAGTCACATCAACTATTCAGAGGACAGAAATTCTGTGCTCTTGAAATGGCAACTTTACTCCTGGCAAGAACAATTCATGGTTTTATTGTACCTGTTTATATGCAGGCATCTTATAGGACTATTCTCATTAATATACATTAAAAGTCTATTATGTGTAATCTGAGATTCTGACCTATTAAGTCCTGTAACAGGACTTACTGGACAAGTAAGTTTATTCACTTAACTTACTGGACAAGTGAGTTTTATTTTTGTTCTATAGCCCAAAGTACAGTTCCATCAGAACTTGTAAACAGGGTGTTGCTCAAGCAATTATCTCAGTAACCACTGGTGGATTGTGGATGGGAGCTTGTAGCCTTGTGTACTTACAGTAACACCACAGTGTATAAATCAGCATTCTTATAGAAGGCCAGATTTTCCAAAGAAATAGGCTTTAAAAAAGCAGGAGGCAAAGCTAAAATAGTCATATGCTTTCTTATTAAGTAATACCTACCTGTGCAGTGTTCTAAGCTTTCCCAAAGATCCTTCATCTGTGTCAATGCATTTTATTGAAATTCTTATAACAATGTTACGAGGAGGGAGAACTATGTATTACTCTCTTCTCTCACCTACGGATGGGGAAACGGAGGTTCAAAGAATGATGTGCCCACAGTGGCCCAGCAGCAGAGCCACAAATACCCAGGTTAAAGATTCTTGGCCCGGCACTTATCATGCCAAGCATGAAGCTTAGGACAATTTGTTTCTGTGGGTGAAATGTACTCAGCTATAGGTGTATGTTTGCATTTTCTTAAGCTAGTGGTAGAAGCAGCAAAAAAAGGAGACTGGTGTGGATGGAATGGAGTGCAGTGGGGCCAGGGATTGGGGCACTGGCATTGAAGCTGGTGTTGTTGCTTATTTCAGCGATGGCTCCAGTGGGCCCACCTCCTGGTATTCATGTCCTTGTATAGCCCCTCCCACACTGGCCCTGTGACTCACTTTAACCAATACGGTGGGGCCCAAGGGATGCTGGGCCAATTCTGGGTCTAAGCCTCAAGGGTGCTTTTGCACTTTGGGGAGCTCTGAGCTATCGTGTAAGGAGTCCTGGAGAGGCCACATGGAGAGGGAGAAGCCATGAGGCTACACAGATGCCAGGGTGGGGGAAGAGGAGTGGGGGGGGGGAGAGAGAGAGAGAGAGAGAGAGAGAGAGAGAGAGAGAGAGCCTGAGAGCCCTAGCTGAGCCGACCCAGCATTTCAATCGGCCTGGCCAAAGCACCAGACACATGGGTAAAGCCCCTGATGCCATCTGACTACAACTGCATGAGAGACCCCAAGGGAGACCAGAAGAAGAATTGTTCAGCAGAGCTCTAGTCAATCTCAGATCATGAGAAATAATAAAACAGTTGTTGTTTTGAGCCAATATGTTTTGGGGTGGTTGTTATTACAGTGAGATACCCAAAACAGCTAGGCAAGATTTCACTCGCTCATTTGCCCATTGGTTATTTACTAACCAGCTACGACACTCCTGTCACTTTCTCTTCCTGTTGCTATCATCTAGCAACATCCCAATCATTTCCCTTCCTGCACTCATTGATGACTTTAGTGTTTGGGTCTCTGTGTCTCCCCCACCAGGCCTGTTGTCATTCTTGGTGACTTCAACATCGTCACAGATTGTCATGTCTCTCAGTTGCTTCATCTCCGCATTCCTCTACATTCCTCTCCATTCCCCCACCATCCACTCATGTAGACCTGTCCTAGACCTGATCCATCACTAATAACTGGACCACCCTGACATCGCTATTTTAAGCATCCATTCTTTGACCCGCATCTCCCCCCACTCGAATCCTTCTACATAACTTACTCGGATGTCCCACTGCAGCAGTTCTTCAACCTCATGGAGACCCCAATCCCTTGACCCTACAAGTGTTTCACTGTTCCTCACCCCCACCACCCACGTTGTCCCTTCCCTTCTTTCCCAATTTGCAGTCCGTGGCCCCTCATCACAGCCACTCACCTGCAAACACCCGTGACTCTCCTGCTCCTTTCTCTCTTCATGGCACTCTTGGCAAATCCCCAATCCCGGTTAAATCTAACCATCCCCTCTGCATTGCCACCTAAGTAGGAGAAGAAAACACATCATTCCATTATATTGAGATATAATTAACATAACAAAATTCACCAATTTAAATTGTACAATTCAATGGTTTTTAGTACCGTCACAAAGTTGTGGAATTATCCTCACACTCAGTTCTAACATTTTCATCACCCCGAAAAGAAACTCTGTGCCCATTAGCAGTCACTCATCATTTCCCCTCCCCTCTGCCCCCAGCAACCACTAATCTACTCTCTGTCTCTATAGGTTTCCCTACTCTGGACATTCCATATGAATGACATTATACAATATGTGATCTTTTGTGACAGGCTTCTTAGATGTAGCATGTTTTGGAGGTTCACCCATGTTATAGTGTGCATTGGTACTTCATTCCTTTTCAAGGCTGAATTATATTCTATTATATGGATATACCACATTTTGTTTGTAATTATCAGGTTGTCAGTTGATGGACATTTGTGTTTCTACTTTTTGGCTAGTATGAATAATACTGCTACGAACATTCATGTAACCATTTTTGTGTGAACATGTTTTCAGTTCTCTTGGGTGTACACTTAAGAGTGGAATTCCTGGGACATATGGTAACTCTTATGTTTAACGTTGTGAGGAACTTCCAAATTGTTTTCCAAAGCAGCTGAACCATCCTACATTCCAAGCAACAATGTGTAAGTGTTCTAGTTTCTCCACATCCTCATCAACACCTGTTATCTTCCATTCTGTTGTTTTGATGGCCGGACTGTGCAGGGAACCCAGTCCTTGACCTTGGTGTTAGAAGGCCGTGCTCTAACCAGCTGAGCTAACCGGCCAGCCCTTATTTTCCATTCTCTTGATCACAGCAGTACTAGCGGATGTGCAATGTCACCTCATTGTGATTTTAGTTAGCATTTCCCTGATGACTAACAATGTTGAACATCTTTTCATGTGCTTGTGGGATGTTTTTATATCTTCTTCAGACAAATATTTCTTCAAATCCTTTGCTCATTTAAAAATATTGGGTTACGGGGGTGGAGAGGGGGAAAAATAAAAAAATTAAATAATTGGGTTGCCTTTTTTTATTGAGTTGTAAAAATTCTTTATATGTCCTGGATACCAGTCCCTTGTCAGGTATATGATAACCAAATATTTCTGCCATTCCGTGGGTTGCCTTTTCACTTTCTTGATGGTTTCCTTTGAAACACAAATGTTTTTAATTTTGTTGAAATCCTTTTTATCTGTTTTTTTGTTGTTGTTGTTCATACTTTTAGTGTCATATCTAAGATGCCATTGTCTAATCCAAGGTCACAAAGATTTATACCTGTGTTTTCTTTGAAGAGTTTCATAGTTCTAGCTCTTATTTTGGAACTTTGATCTATTTTTTCTATCCTCTCTTTTTGATTCTTAAAAACTGTGATAAAATACACGTAACAGGCTAGCTAGTTAGCTCAGTTGGTTTGAGTGCCACCTGGTAACACCAAGGTCAAGGGTTTGGATCCCTGTAATGGCCAGCCACAAAGAAAAAAAATAACGTAAAATTTACCATCTTAATCATTTTTAAGCATGTATTTCAGTGGTATTAAGTACATTCACAGTGATTGTACTTAATCATCACTTTAATCATCACCACCATCCATCCACAGAATTACTCCCCACTGTTCCCAACCCCTGGAAATCACCATTCTACTTTCTGTCGCTATGAATTTCAACACTCTAGGTACGTCATACAGGTAGAATCATGTAGACTTTGTCCTTTAGTGACTGGCTTATTTTACTTAGTATATTGTCCTCAAAGTTCACTCATGTTGTAGCATACGTCAGAATTTCCTTTCTTTTTAAGGCTGGATAATATTCCCTCGAACACATACACCACATTTTGTTTATCCATTCATACATCCATGGACACTTGGTTTGCTTCCACCTTTTGGCTGTTGTAAATAATGCTGCTACAAACATGAGTGCACAAATATTTCTTTGAGACCCTGCTTTCAATTACTTCAGATATATACCCAGAAGTAGAATTGCTGGATCAGATGGCAATTCTAATTTAATTTTTTGAGGAACTGCCATACTGTTTTCCACAGCAGCTGCACCATTTTACATCCCACCAACAGTGTGCAAGGTTGCAATTTCTCCACGTCCTTGCCAACACTTGCTATTTTCTGTTGTTGCTTTTATAGTAGCCATCCTAATGGGTATGAGGTGGTATCTCATGTGGTTTTGATTTGCATTTCCATAATGAGCATCTTTTCATGTAATTATTGGCCATTTGTATGTCTTCTGTGGAGAAATGTCTATTTAAGTCCTCTGCCATTTTTTGAAAAAATGGCTTGTTTTTCTGTTTTTGAGTTGTATGAGTTCTTTATATAGTGTGGATATTAACCCCCTTTCAGATATATGATTTGCAAACATTTTCTCCTTTTCCAGGGTTGCCTTTTCACTTTGTGGATTGTGTCCTTTGATGCATAGAAGTTTTTACTTTAGATGTAGTCCAATTTATCTAATTTTTCCTTTGTTGCATGTGCTTTTGTTGTCATAGTCAAGAAATCATTTCCAAATCCAATGTCATGAAGTTTTTCTCCTGTATTTTTTTCTAAGAATTTTATAGTTTTAGGTCTTATGTTTAGGTATTTGATCCATTTTGAGTTAATTTTTGTTTGTGGTGTAAAGTAGGGCTTTGATTCATTTTGAGTTAATTTTTTGCCTATAGTGTAAGGTAGTAGTTCAACTTTATTCTTTTGTATATGCATGTCTAGTTGTCCCAGCACCAGTTGTTGAAAACACTATTCTTTCCCCATTGGATGGTCTGGGCACACTTGTTGAAGTCAATTGACCATGAATGTGAAGCTTTATTTCTGGGCTCTTGATTCTACTCCACTGACATATATGTCTGTTCTTATGTTAGTGCCACATGGTCTTGGTTACTGCAGCTATGTAGTAAATTTCGGAAACAGGAAGTGAGTTTTCCAAGTTTGATCTTTTTCGAGACTGTTTTGGCTGTTCTGAGTCCCTTGTATTTCCATGCGAATTCCAGGATCAGCTTGTCAATTTCTGCAAAAAAAGCAGCTGGAATTTTGATAGGGATTGTATTGAATCTGTAGATGAATTTGGGGATCTTAACAATATCAAGTCTTCTAATGCATGAACATGGTGTCTTTTCATTTATGTACGTCTTTAGTGTTTTCAGTGTACAAATCTTACACTTGTCTTGTTAAATGCACTTCCATGTGTTTGATTCTTATTTATGCCATTGTAAATGGAATTGTCTTCATTTCATTTTCAGATTTTTCGTTGCTAATGTATAGAGATATAATCTATTTTTGATACTGATCTTGTGTTCTGTAATTTTGCTGAACTTGTTTATCTAGTTCTAGCAGTTTTTTGTGGCTTTCTTAGGATTTTCTGTATACAAGGGCATGTCATCTATAAATAGCGATAGTTTTACCCCTTTCTCATCTGGATGACTTTTACTTCTTTTTATTGTCTAAGCGCTCTGTTTAGAACCTCCAGTAAAATGTTTAATGGAAGTAGCAAGAACAGACATCCTCATCTTGTCTCTGATCTTTGGGGAAAGCATTCAGCCTTTCACCATCAAGTGTGATGTGAGTGTAGGTTTTTCGCAGATAATCTTTATTGGGTTGAGAAGTTCCCTTCTATTCCCAGTTTGCTGGATGTTTTTATGAAAGAGTTTTGAGTTTTTTCAAATGCCTTTTCTGTGTCTGTTGAGATAATCGTGTAGTTTTTGTCCTTTATTCTATTGAGGTGGTGTATTAAAGTAATTGATTTTTGGATGCCGAACCAAACTTGTATTCCTTGGATAAGGATCTCATTCGATTCCTGGGATAAATCTCATTTGGTCATGGTGTATGATACTTTTTATGTTTCTGTTCAGTTTGCTAGTGTTTTGTTGAGAATTTTTGCATTATAATCAAAAAGAATATCATAGTTTTCTTTTCTTGTGACGTCTTTGTCTGGTTTTGGTATCAGGGTGACACTGACCTCATCATAGAATGAATTGGCAGCCCTGTCCAGACACTGTATTTAAGTGTATTTATTGTAAGTGTTCAATTCAGTGGCATTAAGTACATTCACAAAGTTGTACCAGCATCACCACTATTGATTTCCAGAGCTTTTTCATCATCCCAAACAGAAACTCTGTGCCCTTTAAACAACGACTCCCCGTTCCTCCTCTCCCCAGCTCTGGTAAGCTCTATTTTACCTTCTGTCTTTATGAATTTGCCTATTATAGGTACCTAAATAAGTAGAATCATGCAATAATTGTCCTTTTGTATCTGGCTTATTTATATGCATTTTTAAATATTTTTTCATCCTTGAAGGGTTTCATTTGAAAGTTAAAATTTCAAAAATTATTAACTAGCACACAGTGTGATATTACAGCTTTGAACAAATTTAGTTGAAGATACTTTTGAAACTGGTTTATCTTATCTTTAATCATTTTGTGGGTTACTTAACTGTAAATTATATTTTATCTTATAGGGTCTCTTACTTTTAAAATTTTAAAAAGGAAGGCATTTTATCATTGCAAATTAGATGCATGACAGTTTTTAATATAAAAAGAAATGGGGCTGGGGGGGGTTAGCTCAGTTGGTTGGAGTGCAGTGTTATAACAGAATGGTCAAGCATTCAGAGCCCTGTACAGGCCAGCTGCCAAAAAAAAAAACAAAAAAAAAAATTGGAAAAAGAAATGTATGTGACTTTTATGAATCATTTTTCTTTTCTTTGTGACACTAGAAGGGGTTTAGATTTTATTTTATTTTAATTTATTTTATTTATTGAATCAAAATTGATTATACATATTTTGGGGGTTCAACATTGATATATGTTGATCAAATCATTATTACCAGCATATATATTGTTACAAATCGTAATTATTCTTTATGCCCCTTGTCCAGTCTCTCCCCATCCCCCAGTTCCTCACTCCCAATTACCCTAGATTTCTTCTCTCCTTCTAAAAGAATAATGGTTACTCTGTTAATTTGTTGCCTAGATGATCTGTCCAGTGCTGAGAGGTCCCCCAATATTGTCATAGAGCAGATGCTTCTTCTGTCGCTCTGAAATGGGCTTTGTGGAGAGAGCCCATCCTCTTCTTTTCTTTATCTCTGCTGGTGACTCTCCTTGTGTCAATGCACTCCAGTGGTTGGCGGTTGTGGTGTCTAGCTGCTTTTGCAGCAGCCATGGTTATTGTGGTGGCTGTGGTGGGCCACACTCATGTAGGTGATGTTTTTGGCATGATCCTTTGTGCTGGTGGTGTGCCTGGTTGTGGGTGTGTCTGGTCCCCTTCTCCATGCCCTGGGTCACTGGGTAGGCCTTGAGGCACTAGCACCATGTGCCTGGCTGTGGGAGGGCAGTCTGGTCCCTATCTCCATGACCCAGGTGACTAGGCGGGCCCTGAAGCACTGGTGCGGTGTGCCTGGTTGTGGGGGGGGGGGCCTAGTCCCCTTCTCCATGCCTTGGGTCCCCGGGTGGGCCCTGAGGCACTGGTGTGGTGTGCCTGTTTGTGGGAAGTGGGTCCAGTCCCCGACTCCATGCCCTGGGCCCTTGGCCAGGGCCCCAAGATGCTGGCAGTGTGCCTGGATGTGGGAGTTGGGTCTGGTCCCCTTCTCCATGTCTTGGGTCCCTGGGCAGACCCTGAGGCACTGGCATGGTGTGTCTGGTTGTGGGAGGCGGGATCCTGTAGATTTTATTTAAAAAATGTTTTCTCCTATTCACACCACCCAGATTTCCCCCCTTTTTCCCACCTTTTCACTGCTTTCAAATCCAAGCCTATCAGAGCTCACACTTTCTGCCAGAAAAATCCAATCAGCTCTCTTTCCTTTGAAGCCAGACTCAGTCAGCTGAGCATTGCACTGGCTTAGCCATAGGCTGCAGGAGGGCCAGAGGTGCTGGGGACAGAAAGTTGTTTGTCTCGGGCTTAGCAAACGGCTCACAAAAAACACTGAGAAGCCTGTTCCTGAGCATCCTCTCCCTGTCCCCACACAGCAGCCCCCCTCCCTTTCTCTGAAGACCCAAAAGAGCCAGTCTCCTGACTTTCCTCTCTCCTAGATAAAAGTAATGATAGTCTCACATACTTCTTGTTAGGGATTACAGGAAATTACCTCCCTCTCCTCATTTTAAAATCAGCTTGAACTCAGTAGACAGGCTGGCTGCTTCTGGATCTTTTCTCTCTTACTTGCCTGCCACACTTACTGCTAGGAGGTCATCTGGAGAATGTCTGTCACATGGTCCTGGTGATGATATTAATAATAACTAGCTAACTTTTATGCAGCCCTCTCTACCTTTATATGTGTTAGCTCGTTTAATCCTTGCAACAACCCTAAAAGGTTAGGGAAACTGAGACATGAGAGGTTGAGCAGTTTGCCCGGTCACAGAGCTGGCATGTATCTGAGGTAGTGGTTGGGGTGTTGTCACTTCCAGAACCTACACTCTGAGCCACAGCAAGCTCTCTCTGGGGCTTATTTATAGACTAGCACTAAATCTTCGTTTAATGGATGCCTGAGCCAAAGTCCTTAAATATCACCCTCTCTCATTGGGAAAGAAAAGGGCCACTTAGTCCATTTAAGCATTAACACATTTGTAACCACTTCAAATAATTTTCTTTTTCATGGTTATGGCAATTTTTACATGATCAGTCTGCAATATCTACTCACCATGATCCTTAAATCAGTAAATACAATGCCTTTAAATCAATAAATACAATGTATCCAATATAACATAAATAAGCACAATATATCCAAACAATATTATAAATAAATATAATATTTTAAAATAAATGAATACAATGACCAAGAGACCCTAAGTGGACACTTAACCTGGTCCCAGAGGGTTCTCCAGTTTCTACACTTTCCCGGCAGAAAGTCTGAGAGGGAGGGAACCAACAAAAGTCTCTGTATTTCAGTTACTTTCATGTGCTTCCAAGAAATTTCTCTGAACTCCTCCGGCCCCCTATCGATGCCCATTGTACTGTTGTTATTTATGTGCTGGCTTTATTCCCCCGTCCCCACACTAAGCATCTGGAAGGCAGGCTCGAGCTTCGATTCATCTGTCTGTCCCTCCTCCTTTCTACCCACTAGCCCCACCTTCCCCAGTGTCTTGCCCATTCTAAGGGCTCGGTACATATTCGGTGGTTGAATGACAGTCCTCTCACTGGGACATTGCCTCATGGAAGAGACCCATGTATGACCACCCTGGCTCATCCCCACGGCCCAGACGAGGATCACTTGGGATTTTTCCACTAAACTTTTTTTGTATTGAAAAA
>NW_007730644.1:75939-81095 GCF_000696425.1 Galeopterus variegatus
TGCCCTGCCACCAGAGTATGGCAGCATGCCTCATTCTCTGCCACGGGTTAAATGTGTCTGACAAAAGTTCAGGTATTCGAAACTTGACCTCCATGGTAGCAGCATTAAGGGGGTGGGAAATCCAATTATGGTTTTTGAAAGGTGGGGCCTTTGAGAGGTGATTGGATCATGAGGACTGTGCCCTGGTGAATGGATTGATCCATTGTATGGAGTCATGGGCATGGTTCTGATGGCTTTGTAAGGAGAGCGAGTGAGCAGGTGAGCTCTCTTCCTCAGCCCCTTCTCACCATGTGATACCCCGGTCACCATGGGAACCTGTAGGGAGTTCCCACACAGAAGAAGACCCTCACCAGATGCGCCCCCTGGACCATGGATTTCCCAGCCTCCGAAACTGTAAGAAATAAGTTTTATTTCCTGTAAATTACCCACTTTCAGGTATTCTGTTATAAGTGACGGAAACGGACTTACACACTCTCACAGCAGCAACCAGGCCATCGGGCAAAGAGGACAGCAGCCTCACATCCCTTAAGCCCAACAGCCAGATCGACACAACCGTCATGGGAATCAATGTATGGAATGATTTATACTTCCATTCCCCAAACCATTTGTTTCTATTTCTTACTACTTGATAAATCTATGTACTAATTAATAGCTGTGACTTCATTCTCAGCTGCTCGACCTGCTGCTGAAAATTATAACAGAGCTGAAAATGAACACTTGCTAAGATACACTAATGACGTCTCAGGGGAAGTCGCCCAGTATGTTCAGACTATCTGTTTCCCTTCTCCATCACCTTCCCCTGGTGAGTAAGTTTGTTCTAATCACTTTTGAAGAAAGCAAGTTACATTGTAATTTTAGTACCTTGGGATTTGTAGGGTTTCTAATTGGATTTTGTTAAGAGAGTGTATTAGTTTTCTTTTGCTTATAACAGAATACCTGAAACTGGGTAATTTGTGAAGAAACGAAATTTATTTCTTCCGGTTTTGGAAGCTGGGAAGTCCAAGGTCCAGGGAGCACATTTGGCGAGGGCCTTCTTCTCGCAGAGTTCCGTGGTGATGCAGGGTACTGCATAGTGAGGGCTGAGGGAGAGCATTTCCACATGCTTTCTTCCCCTCCTTATAAAGCCCCCAGTCTACACCCTGATAATCCATGACACGTGATCACTCACCAAACATTCATGAGGGCATAGTACCCATGATGCAATCACCTCTTAAAGGCTCCACCTTTCAAATACCATATTGGGGATTAAGTTCCAACATGATCTTTGGAAAAGACAAACATTCAAATCATAGCAGGGAGTGAGGTTATTTGAAATGAGATGTACCGGGCCAGCCCGTGGCTCACTCGGGAGAGTGTGGTGCTGATAACACCAAGGCCCCGGGTTCAGATCCCATATACAGATGGCCGGTTCACTCACTGGCTGAGCGTGGTGCTGACAACACCAAGCCAAGGGTTAAGATCCCCTTACCGGTCATCTTTAAAAAAAAAAAAAAAAGAAAGAAATGGGATGTACCAAGGCCTGACTTATTTTCTTCCTTACATGTCAGGAAGGGAGATGCTATCTGATACTGGCAAAGGGGTAAAATAGGGCAGGTGGCAGGACTGGTACATACATTGCAACTCCTGATTCAGAGCATTGGCTCTTTCAATTCAAAAGGAAGAGGGTGAGGTGGTAGAAGCAGCCCATGACCAATAATACCTCGGAGGACGCCATCTGTAGTACATAGTCGGCCAGCCTCTGTACCATGACTTCACTGCACTGGCGTTACTGGACTTCATACCATACCAGTGGCCACTTTTCAACATTCTGAGTTTGTTGTTAAGAATTAAAAACCTTGGGTGGAACCTAAGTGGATCAGATTTCTCATTTTTTGTTCTGATTTTCTGTACATGGAATTAGGCTGAGTTTGATGAAGGTGTGCAGCTGGCACCGTTGGCATCCTGCCCCTTCCCTCACTGTGGAAATGCTGGTCAGAACTCATTCCATCTTGGTGGCCTTAAGAGCTCTGGCTTCAATAGTTACAATCTTCCTCCTGCACAGGTTGCTTCGCAGCTAAGGAAGGGAAGGAAACAGGATGCTATGCTCATGTAAGATAAGGTGAATGATACCAGCAAGCCCAAAGATAAGCAAGATATGGTGGCAGCATGGACCGGAGTGTTGGTGGTGGGCATGGTGAGCAGTTGATACAAGGGGGTAGATATTCTGAAAGTTCTACCTAGTGTTGCTGAAACCATAGGCTCAGCTGCTGCTCTACAGCCACAGTGGCTTGGGTGGGACATTTGACCATGTGCTGTGTATCTGAGTCCCCTGGGATGGAACCCAGAGATGAAGCTCACTGGGCTACCTTGGCTGCACCTCTGCACTCTATAGGACAGAAGCAGCCTCTTCTCAGAGATGATAGCTGGGTTTCCTGGATGAGGTTGGGAACAGTGACCCAGGACAACCAACAGGTTACCTGGAGTTGACCCATGTACTTAGTCTTGCCTTGCTTTGTTCAAAGATACTCATAACCCAGGAGTACAGCCTCCTTGTCTTAATCAGCATGAGCTGTTATAACAAAAATACCATGGACTGGGTGGCTTAAACAACAGAAATTTATTTCTCACAGTTCTGAAGGCTGGGAAGTTCAAGATCAAGGTGCCAGCAGCTTTGGTATCTGGTGAGGGCTCTCTTCCTGGTTTGCAGACAGCTGCCTTCTTGCCGTGTCCTCACATGGTGGAAAGAGCTTAAGAGCTCTCTGGAGTCTCTTTTATAAGAGCACTAATTCCATTCATGAGGGCTCCATCTTTATGGCTTAATTCTCTCCGAAAGGCCCCACCTCCTAATACTGTCACATTGGGGATTAGGGCTTCAACATTCAAATTTTGGGTGGACACAAATATTCAGTTCATAACACTCCTCTAACCTTGCATGGAGCACAGAATCAGGAGCAAAGGCATCACTTTTAGGTTCTACCTCACCCCAAACTGCCTTCAGTCCTGGGTGTTAAGCTGGATGGAATATATTCATTGTAGAATGACCTATATGGTGGATGAGTTCAGGAGCTCTACACTGGTGAGATATCACAGATTCATTCATTGATGCATTCATTTGCTCAACAAATATTAATTGAACATTTACAATGTGCTGAATACCGATAAGTGCTGGGGTCAACGATGGACGAGGCCCAGTCCCTGCTCTCCAGATGCTCAGAGAGAGATAGAGACAAGGGCCACTGACTGTGATCAAAGCTAGGATAAATATGGAGGTGTGTGGGGACTTGGGGTGGGCACCTCATCCAGCTGGCAGTCAGGCACGTCTTCCTGAGGAAGTGACGTCCACACTGGAAGAATGGGCAGGAGGGAGCTTTCCCTTCTTTACCAGGGCCACCCACGAGCACCACGCCCCTCAGCTCTCGCTCCCTCCCTCTCTGTGCCCACTGCTACCGCCTTGTTTCAGGCCCTCATTGTTTCTCGCCTGGGTGACTGCAATGGCCCCATCTTCCTGTCCCCAATCCTTCTGCTGTCATCACCCTCTTACTACCTCTAAGATAAAATGTGCAACGCAGACACCTGATCACGTCAGTTCTCTCAGTCCAAATGCTTAGTAGAATAAGATAATATTGTTGTTTGTTTTTTTCCTTCTAGTATTTTATTGGTTCAACTTTTTAATCTATCTATAGTTTATTATTTAAAATAACTTTATTGAGATATAATTCACATACCATGAAATTCACCCTTTTATGTACACAATTCAACGGATTTTAGTATATTCACAGAATTGTATAATCCTCACCACTCTCTAACTTCAGAACATTTTCATCACCGCAGAAGGAAACCTCATATCCACCGGCAGTTACTTCTCGTTTCACGCGTCGCCTCCCCCTCAACCTGCCGCAGCCCCAGGCAACTACGAATCTACTTTTCATTTCTTTGGATTTGCTTATTCTGGACACTTCACATAAATGAAATCATACAAAATGTGGTCTTTGTGACTGGCCTTCATCTTCAAGGTGCGTCCGTGTTGTAGCAGGTGTCGGCACATCTTTCCGCTTTATTGCTGCATAACATTCCATTGTACGGCTCTACCACAATTTCTGGATTCATTACCACGTTGCTGGACATTTGGGTTGTTTCCACTTTTGGCTCTTGTGAATAACGCTGCTATGACCTAGGCGTGTAGAGGCGTTTGTGTGTACATGTTCCCAATTCTCTTAGGAGGATAATAATTTTGGATTATCAAGTCTTTTCTTTTCTCCCCCCAATTTCCTTTGTTTGCCCTTCCTCCTGGTCAAGCTAGACAATGTGGCAGAACGACCACAGAAGTGAAGCCACTGCGTTCCGTTGGCGGGGCTTGATTTCAGTCGGTGTCATTTCTGATGATTCACTTGGATCACTTGACAACTAGTTTTTCTCTTCCCCTGTTTTCTGCCATTTTGTGGGAGGTACCCTGAAACTGCACATATTTCCGTTCATCATCAAATTCTCAATATATTTACTCTTACCTGGACGGATTGATTGTTCCTATTATACTCAACAGATTATCATTTTTTACGCATATTTTTTTTTTTTTTTTTTATAAAGATGACCGGTAGGGGGATCTTAACCCCTGACTTGGTGTTGTCAGCACCACGCTCAGCCAGTGAGTCAACCGGCCATCCCTACGTGGGATCCGAACCCGGGGCCTTGGTGCCATCAGCACCGCACTCTCCCGAGTGAGCCACAGGCCGGCCCTAGGCATATGTTTTATGTTGACACTCAATTGCCCCGGATCTGGCCGGTGTTTTCTTCTGTGTTTTTTGGCTTGTCCTTACCGTTCTTTGAGCCCTTCCCAGCTCTCTGACCCCTCTCTCCATGTGATCTCTCATCCTAGTTCCAAATTCTGGGTTCACAGAGGGCAAAGAGCTTGTCAAGCCTGTGCTTGTGTCATGCACTGCTGCCTCAGTGGTAGCCATTGCTAGCCCAGCAACAACGTGGGCAGCGCCACACGGGCCATCAGTCCTACAGCCCATCACACTACTGTTCACAGAGGTGTGGATAAAGATAAACATTTGTTCTCCTATAAGAAAACAAAAACAAAACAAAACAAAGCAGGGCAGGCTCAATTACAAATGCCAGCTGGGCCGGCCCGGTGGCGCACTGCTATAGTGCGCCGCTTGGGAAGCGCGGCGGCGCTC
>NW_007730644.1:81485-83864 GCF_000696425.1 Galeopterus variegatus
TGGGATCCGAACCCGGGGCCTTGGTGCCATCAGCACCGCACTCTCCCGAGTGAGCCACAGGCCGGCCCTAGGCATATGTTTTATGTTGACACTCAATTGCCCCGGATCTGGCCGGTGTTTTCTTCTGTGTTTTTTGGCTTGTCCTTACCGTTCTTTGAGCCCTTCCCAGCTCTCTGACCCCTCTCTCCATGTGATCTCTCATCCTAGTTCCAAATTCTGGGTTCACAGAGGGCAAAGAGCTTGTCAAGCCTGTGCTTGTGTCATGCACTGCTGCCTCAGTGGTAGCCGTTGCTAGCCCAGCAACAACGTGGGCAGCGCCACACGGGCCATCAGTCCTACAGCCCATCACACTACTGTTCACAGAGGTGTGGATAAAGATAAACATTTGTTCTCCTATAAGAAAACAAAAACAAAACAAAAAGAAGCAGGGCAGGCTCAATTACAAATGCCAGCTGACAGCCAGCCTTAGCGCTGGAGAGAAAACAGGGAGTTGTGTGCATCTGTTGGAAGATGAAACATCCCAATCCAAGGTGACAGCCCCTTTGCAGCTAATTGTTGCTATGGTGGACACAGGCCCACTACTGCCATATCTTCTGATTTTTTTTTTTTCAGAGAAACTGAAAAATATACAGTTTTAGACGAAATCCAGATTTTAAAGTATTGGCTCAAATTTTTGATCTCGTGTGGGTCAGCAAAACCCCTCTGCAGCTGCATTTGGCTTGCAGGCCACCTGTTTGCAGCCCCTGGTGGGTGCTTCCTGTGTTTCTAAGCAGTGTGAGCACAATATAGTCTTGCAAGATTTCCATTGCAAGGTGGTAGAAATCCCACCCAAACTTGTTCAGGCATAGATGGAGATTTATTGGTTCAGTAAAAAGTACTTGCAAAGGGGCTGGGGCAGCTTTGGCTATGCTGAACTCGAGGCTCAAGTGATATCCCCAGGACTCGGTCTCTCCTCTTCAATCTGTTTCTCATTGGCTGGCTTCATTCTCAGACAGACTTTCCCTGCAGCCACAACAAGGGCAGCTCCAGGCTTACATGATCTTCAGTGCTTGAGTACCCCAATGGAGAGAAATTCCCTTTCTCCAAGCATCCAGCTCTGCCCAGCTGACGTGCCCCTCCCCCAACCCAGCAGAGCACATCTGTGCTCTGGCCGGGCTGCTCATGAGCCACCCTGACTTGGGAGAGGCAGGGACTTCTATGCAGTATTGCATACAGTGGTGGTAACCAAAAGAAAGGGGAAGAAAACTGAGCAGGAATAATTAACAGGTGTCAATTGCAGGAGGTGGGGCCAACTTATTCCTGTAGTTAAGGGATGTGAATATTGACATTCTAGGTCAGCAAGTGAAAGACTTGCTTTAGATCTCACCTGGGGGACAAGAACTTGAGAGTCTCCTCTGATTCTCAACTCTGTGCCCTTTCCCCTGCGCTTTTTTGAAACAGCTCTTGATGCTGTGATATCCCAGTCCTGATGAGAATTGGTCATGGCATTTCCTGGACATGAGTTTTGTTACTAGAACTTGGACACAAGTTCAGAGTGGAACCTTGAGATTTGTGTTTTAAGATCTTGTATTATTATTATTATTTCTTGTATGTTCATTGTAGGACATTTTAGAAAATGCAAAACATTAGGAAAAAAACTTACTCATAATCCAGTCTCTGAAAGGTAGCATGGCTGACAGGTTGGCATATTTCTTTCTATATGCCTGGGTGAGTGTATGTTGTGTGTACAATTTGGTACCTGCTTTTTTCACTAAGAATCGTTAAGTTCTTCAAGTCACCATCTTGACGATCCCAAGTGGAGCCCCTGGCCTGGGCTCCTTGAAGTGTGCTACCTCAGGACAGGTTGCGTCGGTCCCCGGCGCTGGGCTGAGCTCTCCGCTGAGGACCAGGGGACTCAGTGTGGGGAATGGAGAGACTGGGGCAAGGAGTCATGGCCATGGGATCGCAACCCTCAGTGTTGCTCCCGCCCCTCCGCTCAGCCAGTGAGCGGCCGGTCTGCATGTGGGATCCGAACCCTCGGCGGGAGCGCCACCGCGCTTCCCAATCGGTGCACTATAGCAGTGCGCCACCGGGCCGGCCCTCAAGTCACCATCTTGACGGTCCCAAGTGGAGCCCCTGGCCTGGGCTCCTTGAAGTGTGCTACCTCAGGACAGGTTGCATCGGTCCCCGGCGCTGGGCTGCGCTCTCCGCTGAGGACCAGGGGACTCAGTGTGGGGAATGGAGAGACTGGGGCAAGGAGTCATGCAGGTCCTGAAACACATTCCAACCGCCCAACCATTGCAACCCCAGCACTTTTCTTCAAGATGACAATCCTGTGATCCTGCTGGCAAGCAGAGGAGCACAGACGACTTCCCTCCGCTGCCCGGTTTTGTTGCTCTG
>NW_007730644.1:83981-86300 GCF_000696425.1 Galeopterus variegatus
GCTCTCCGCTGAGGACCAGGGGACTCAGTGTGGGGAATGGAGAGACTGGGGCAAGGAGTCATGCAGGTCCTGAAACACATTCCAACCACCCAACCATTGCAACCCCAGCACTTTTCTTCAAGACGACAATCCTGTGATCCTGCTGGCAAGCAGAGGAGCACAGACGACTTCCCTCCGCTGCCCGGTTTTGTTGCTCTGACGCATGGTGCAGTCCGTCAGTGTGATGGGAAGGGAGGAGCAAGGGGCACATCCCTCTGTGGGCTGGCTGCTCCCCTTGTCCCTTTCGCTGTCGGGTAGCCGATGAGCAGAACATCAAGTCTCTCTGCTGGTTGGGTGCATGACTCCTGGGGCCCCCTGCCTTACCACAGAAGGATCTGTGAAGACAGTTTCTGAGTGTTCGATGGTCTTCCAGATCGACTGCAGTGGGCCTGGCACATACTCAGCCCATTTATGAAATGCACGCTTTTTACTCAGGGCACAGAGTGGGTCCCACGGGGCTATTTTACTCCATTGTGTAAATCCACACTTAGAGACGTTTAGCACACACAGATTATGCACTCAGCCGACTGAAATGATTCTCCGTTGCTATTACAGTCAGTGGCGAAAATCACACACACCACTTTGTAGAGTAAATTATTTTTTCACCTGATAGATCATAATAGCTCTCCAGAGTTGTTAAGGCCTAAACAGTCCATCTATAGCCTGGGGAGGTGGGTGGGGGGCGGGATTGGCACGCACTTTTACTGGAACTCCAATCCTTAACTATTTCTGCACTTAACGGGCTAGTAAACATTACTGGGTCCCTTTCTGTATTTCTACAGACAACTTTCTGTCTGGCTGACATCCTCCTGCTCTTTCTCAGTAAACCCTTTGTGATGCATGGAAAGGAAAGAAGGGCCACAGAAGTGTATGCTGTTAGAGTTACCATAAGTTCACAGCTGGGTCCCAGACCCACTTCTTGGAGAATTACAACCCCTCCCATGCCCCCCTTTCTTCTGAATCCTAATGTTGGTGACAATCACGACGACAATGATGACAGCCAGCAACCATTGGGCACTGTCTGTAGGCCAAGTACCATCCTGTTCTAAACTGGGTTCTAAATCTTTTATTTGTGTTAATCAGTTTAATACAGCAATGCACCAAGGGAAGCCAGCTAATGCCATCCCTGTTATACAAATCAGAAAACTGAGGCAGGAGAAGCTAAGTGACCTGCCCCATCCATGCAGCTAGTCAGAGGCAGAGTGAGGATCTGGACCCAGGCTAATGGCCCCAGTGGTCCAGCCCCACACCGACCGGGCTAGGCTGCCTCTCCAGAGATCATAGCAACTGATGTGGCACTTGTATCCCTGGCTAGAATTTGTTAGCTAACTTCCTCTACTGTTCAGCCTTCTCCATGTCTTGAAGCTAGGAGGCGGCCTTTTCTTTAAAATGCACGTAGTAAGTGCTCAATTAACATCAATTGGTTTGCAAAGACCCCATCAGGCAGATTATGAAATGTTTCATTTTACAGTAATGGGCCCTCATTTGGCTCTGACTCACTTAATGGGAACACTGTGGCCACATCCCAGGTCCTGCTGAGTGCTGGAGATCTGGAGATATCTGGTCGGGAGGGATGGGGTAGAGGCACAGTTCCAGGGAGGAGGGTTGGGTGGGTGGGTAAACTGAGGGTCAGGCTGGGTCATTGGAAGAGGACTCTGGGGGTGGGAAAATGTGAAGCCCAGTCTTCCAGAGCCTAGGGTGGAAGCTGAGGGGCTGGGAGGACCAAAGCAGAGTCTAGTACAAGGTCAGTTGGCTAGGGCTACTGGTCAGAATTCCCCTCATGTGCCAGCAGCCTGGAGAGCAAGAGAAACACTGGCCCAGGGAGACAGGCTTGAGGAAGTGCCTAGGCCACCCACACACCTGCAAGGTTTTTACAAGGGGCATGTAACACCTCAAAGGGCACAGAAATGCTTTGAAACTTCTGTCTTCAGGCAGGACACAGTCAACTAATTCTGAATCTCCCTGTACTTCAGAAGGGAGAGGTGGGGCCCTGACCTCTGCCCTTTGATTGCTGTAGGAAGCAGCCAATGCACAGTGCCTGACACACAGCGGTGCCCAGGCCTTGTTGAATGAGTGCATGCAAGAATGAATGGGCATTCACAGTGGTTACCAGGGACAGAGCCAGAAGGCAGTGTTGATGGACTAAGCAGTTCCATCCCGAGCCTGTGGACGGGTGGACGTTTCCCAGCAGGAGGGCAAGGCTCTCTAGATCTCATGTGCATCAGTCAGTTGCCTGCCACAGAACAGGGAATCCAGAATGGTCTTTCTCAAAGGGTGGCC
>NW_007730644.1:87263-88013 GCF_000696425.1 Galeopterus variegatus
CTAAAAAATTCCCCCCCTCCCTTTTTTTTTCTTTACAATTTATCTGCTGAGGACTGGGACTGTTTGACCTGCAGAGAGTCCCACTGCCTGAGTTTTGCAAGTTGCATCCTCGTGGTGCAGTTCAGCATGTTTGTCTGCCTGCTCTGTTTCCTGCATGTTGGCTCAGGAGCCCTGGGTTCCCTCTAGCACTTCTAGCAAGACTCTCAGTGCTGTTGCTTTTTTTTTTGACATCAGAGGGCTCATAATATCTTTTCGTCTCTCTTTCGGTGATGTTAGCAGGTGCTGATTAATGCTGAGATCCACTGGTTCACGGGGGAGGGGGGGGGGTTGTAAATTACGATATTTACCATTTCTTTTCTTTTATTGGTTGGCATACTTCTGTAAAGAGATGCTTCCCTTCACCCTCTTTGGTTACCTTGTGGTACAGTTTGATAAAGGAAATAATCAAAATGAAGCAGGTTTTCCAAAACTCAACTGCCTTGGGATCAATTTTGTGAAGTCGATGTCAACACCTTGTTATTAAAATAAACAATGTATGTGGGTAGAACTGCTGATTTAGTAATTAATGTATAACGTGCTGGTTCTGAATGAGTCATTTAGATGTTGTTAAGAACAGCTGGAGCATGAAGCTTCTGCTTCAGGTTGCACGTGGAAGCGTTTGGCTTCTGTGTGGTGATCACTAAGCAACTGTTGTGATTCTCGTGTTCCGGGAGGAAAGTTCGACTGCACTTGGAGCTTTCTCCCTCCCTT
>NW_007730644.1:88606-108606 GCF_000696425.1 Galeopterus variegatus
GACAGTTTCCTTGCTGTCTGGTATGACAAGATGTTCCAGGCTCATCTTATACATTTTTTTTGCCCCACATCTGGAATCAGCTGTTTCTCCAAGAATCCCTGTATTTATTTATTTATTTGGCAGCTGGCTACAAACAGTGCTATCTAACCAACTGAGCCACCTGTATATTTTTTTAAGTGGGAAATAAATTTTAAGACCACATCTGGGCACTGGAGATGTTCAGAGCTGCCGGGCTGGCCACCTGGTCAATGTCTGTGAGCCTTTTGGACACGCACAGCCGGGCTCTGTCCATCTACACCCTCAGGAGTTCACTCAGGACTGCAGGGTTTCCTCAGCCTCCTCTGGATTACGCGGGCATCTCTTTTCTTCCACACCAAGAGTCCTGGTTCCTGAGGACACAGGGGATGACACTGGTCTCCATGTGGTTGGAGCCAAGGGTCAGTTCTTAGTCCCCATCAACGTGACCAGTAGCACTACTTGACTTGGCTAATCTCTCCCTCTTCCTCCATCTCTCTTCCCCACTCCCAGCCCACCCCGCTGGTCTCTCTCTCTTCCCTCCTTGCAATACTTTCTTCTCTTGGCTCCTAGGACACCCCACTGCCCTGCTTTCCTTCTGCGCCCTGCTGCTCCCTCTTGGGCATCTCTTCATCTGTGCCACCTTGGAACACTGGCATGCTCGGGCTCAGTCCCCACCTCCACATTCACTCTCGGTGTGATCTCAGTAAATGGACAGCCCCGTCCTTCCAGGTGCTCAGGACAAAGGTCAAACGCTTTGGAGTCGTCCTCGACTCTTCTCTTTCTGTCACCTGCATCCAAACCCTCAGGAAATCCTACGGCTCTTGCTTTGACATAGACCCAGAATCGGACCACTCCTCGCCCACCCACTCCTCCCCTCCCCTGCAGCTCTCTTTGTCTCCTGCCTACAATGGCCTCCCAATTGGTATTTCTATTCCCACTTTAGTTCCCCTTGGGTCTTTTCTCTCACAGTAACCAGGACGATCCTGTTAAACCCTAAGTCTGATCACAACCCTCCTCTGCTCAAATCTCCCCCACAGCTCCCATCTCACTTGATGGGAAAGCCACAGTCCTCACAACAGTGAGCAAGGCCCTGTGCGATCTGACCCTGGGCCATCTCTCTGCCCCTCTGCTCCACTTCTCCCCCCGCACTGACTCCAGCTCTCACAGTGGGGTCCCCCTCCAGGGTCTGTGCATCTTGAGACCTGCCTGGCTAGACACCCTTCCCTGATACCCAGGGGCTCGCTCCTTCACTGTCTTTAGGGTCCTTTGCCAAATGTCACCATGTCAGAAAGCCCTTCCCTCCCCTCTCTGTTTAAAATACCTCCCACCCAGACCCCCTCTGTTTTTCACTACAGCAGGTGTCACCATCTGTTATGCTGGGTATTCACTTGCTTAGTTGGTTGATGTCATTGGACTGTGGGCCCGACTCAGGGCAGGGAGCTTTGATATCAGATTTAGTTTGATATCAGATTTCCCATTCCTAGAATAGTCCTTGTCATGTGATGGCATTTGCTGGTGAATGAATAAATGAGTGAGTGAAGAGTGAAATGTTACCGGGTGGCATATCCAGGTTCTTGGTCCATGAAAAAAGAATTTTTCATGGCACCAGCAAAAGGAGAGGAAGAGAGAGACAGAGAAACTTAAAGGGCTTTATTACCAAGTGAAGGTGCACGCCAAGGAAGTGCACAGGCATCTCTGCCAAAGAGAAGCACACGTGCCCCCAGACCATCTCCATCCTTTCAGTCCCACGTGCAAACTCCCTAATGGCCCATCTCTGCCCCTCCTGTTCCACCTAGTGCGCAGGCGCTGGCAGATGCGGTCTGAATATTTATGAGCAGCCTCCCTGGGGCATGTCCCTATTTTATCCCTGTCTCAGAGGGACTCTCCCGTCCTGGGGGGCGATGCTTAATTCAGTCTGACTGAGCACTTTGGGCCTTATGCCTAACTCTTTCTCTTTTTTTTTTTTTTTTGTGGTAAAATGCACATAACATAAAAGTCACTATTTTAACCATTTCTTTTTTCTTTTTTTTTTTTTTTTTTTGCCCTTTTTGAGACCGGCTGCACCTCGCTCAGCCAGTGAGCGCTGTAAGCGCACCGGTCATCCCTATATAGGATCCGAACCCGCGGTGGGAGCGCTGCTGCACTCCCAGTGCTGCACTCTCCGAGTGTGCCACGGGCTCGGCCCTATTTTAACCATTTCTAAGTGTACAGTTCAGTGGCATTCAGCACATTCAAGTTGTGCGACCATCACCACCGTCCATCTCCAGAACTTTTCATCTTCCCAGACTGAAACTTTGTCTCCACTAAACAACTCCCCCTTCCCCCATCCCCCAGCTCCTGGTAAACCTGGATGCTGCTTTCTGTTTCTATGAATTTGACTCCCCTAGGGAGCTCATGTGAGTAGAATCATACAATATTTGTTTTGTTGTGATTGGCTTATTTCATTTAGCATAATGTCTTCAAGGTTCATGCATGTTGTAGCAGGTGTCAGAATTTCATTCCTTTTTTTGTTTTTCTTTTAAAGTGATGACCTGTAAGGGGATCTTAACCCTTGACTTGGTGTTGTCAGCACCATGCTCTCCAAAGTGAGGTAACCGGCCATCCCTATATAGGGATCCGAACCCGTGGCCTTGGTGTTATCAGCACCACACTCTCCCAAGTGAGCTACTGGCCGGCCCCAGAATCTCATTCATTTTTAAGGTTGACTAACATTCCATTGTATGGATAGACCACATTTTGTTTATCTGTTCTTCTGCTAATGGACTCTTGGGTTGCTTCCACTTTTTGGCCATTGTGAATATGCTGCTATGAATGTGGGCGTGCAGATACCTGTTTTGGTTCCTGCTTTCAATTCTTTTGTGGATATGCCCAGAAGTGGGATTGAGAAGCTGCCATACCTAACTCTCTGTATCAGTAAAACCTTTTGTCTTAATGCAAATTCCTACCTTTTCTCAGGTCTTGCCTGCTTGCTGACAATTCCGTGGCCATCTTCATCCCTGGAACCTGTAATCGGTGGACTTCTCCTAAGTCCTGATGTCACCTGGCCACCTCCAAAGCTTTCGTTGTGTTGCTTTGTGTCAGTTCTGTCCTTCCCGGCTGCAGAAAGCTCTGGGTTGCACCTCTCCGTGTCACTAGATGGCACTGGTGAGTAGCTTGGTTTCGTTTCCTCCCGGAGAATGCCCCCTTTTGTTTTCTTCTAGGCTAGGGTAGCGATTCCCCATGCCAGGTTGGGTGGGATTGCCTTTTAGTGACCCCCTACCTGGGGTCACATTGCCTTAAAACCTGGCAATAGTTATGGGTTCTAATGGCTTTAGTTAGGGAAACCTCCACGATCCTCTTTAAACGGTGTAATGGTGCTGGGGAATGCTGGCATGTTGAAAGAACATTGGATGGGGTGCCACAAAAACCTATATTTTAATCCTACTTCCATCAAGAATGTTACCGGATTCAGGTCCGGCTGCCCGTCCCTTTGAAAAGGAAAGAAAAAAAACCTCAGAAACCAAATGGTTGGTGTTAGAAATGCAGATGTATTCAGCTGAAGGAGTGGCAGGCTGCCCCATCTCAAAGATTTACATTTACTGAGGGGTTTTTAAAGGAAGGGTTGAGGGAATGGAATGTGGGAGGTGAAAATCAGAAGGAGATGTGAGTTCACAGGGGTCTGTATCTACTGGTCAGATACAAGGTCTCACCAAGGCCTCATCTGGTTTCTGTTCTCAAAGCTTTGCTGTTATCTCAGGACCCTGCAGGATTTTGATTCCCACCGGTGTACTTGGCTGGTGCCCAAGGTCAGCTTCAGTCATTTGGCCTTGATCATTTCTCAAAACTCTACAAGTCTCTAAGAAAGGACTGTTAGTTTTGCAAAGTACTAATTAGCTTCTCGGCCTTGTTTTCCTACTTAGCGAGCGAGATAAGAAAGTCTGGGGATGGGAAGCAAGAGTGGAGAGAAAAAAACTGTTGTTTTTAAAAATCCTACTCCCCCGCTGCAGCCCAGGCAGCTGTAGGTCCCAACATGGCTTCAGTCCTGCTCACTCCAACAAGAACTCTGTGTGACCTGAACTAGTCATTTGGGCTCTCTTGGCCTCAGTTTCCCTGCCTGTAAAATCAGAGGGTTTGATGATNAAAAATCAGAAGGAGATGTGAGTTCACAGGGGTCTGTATCTACTGGTCAGGTACAAGGTCTCACCAAGGCCTCATCTGGTTTCTGTTCTCAAAGCTTTGCTGTTATCTCAGGACCCTGCAGGATTTTGATTCCCACCGGTGCACTTGGCTGGTGCCCAAGGTCAGCTTCAGTCGTTTGGCCTTGATCATTTCTCAAAACTCTACAAGTCTCTAAGAAAGGACTGTTAGTTTTGCAAAGTACTAATTAGCTTCTCGGCCTTGTTTTCCTACTTAGCGAGCGAGATAAGAAAGTCCAGGGATGGGAAGCAAGAGTGGAGAGAAAAAAACTGTTGTTTTTAAAAATCCTACTCCCCCGCTGCAGCCCAGGCAGCTGTAGGTCCCAACATGGCTTCAGTCCTGCTCACTCCAACAAGAACTCTGTGTGACCTGAACTAGTCATTTGGGCTCTCTTGGCCTCAGTTTCCCTGCCTGTAAAATCAGAGGGTTGGATGATTAGTCAGAGGTTCTCAATTCTGGCACTGCATGAGAATGCCCCAGGGAAAAAGAATCACACTCTCTAGGCAAGTGCTTTTTACAGCTCCCGGGTGACCGATGTGGGGGTGGGGGCGCACCCATGCTTCAGATGGCCCCCGAGATCCCTTCTAGCTGTGAGATGCTCTGTGCCTTACCAGCTGTGTGAAGTGGAGTTTTTTCATTTATTAAACGGGAATAATAGTAGTACCTATTGTCACGTGCGCGTGAGGATCAGAGGACGCAGTATGAGCACAACGCCGTGCGGATTCGCTACTGAGTAGACGTGGGAGGGACAGAAAGATGGCCGGGGGTGACTCTGAGACTTGTAGCCTGAGCAACTGGAGGCTGGAGCTGTTGTTTATGGGACCTGGGAGGCTGGCGAGGGCTTGCGTTGGGGATTTTGGGGTGTGTGGCATTAGAGATGGCCTGTCAGAGGGGCAGGAGAGGTCAGGCTGGAGAGTCATCTGAGAGTCACTTGCTTGATGGTATTTAAAGTCAAGGAGTGTCCACACACCCAGGGCTTTGACAGTGGAAGGTCCTTAGTGACCTTGGCCACTGCAGCCTCGATGGGGAGGTCTGGCTGGAGCTGGAGGGCCGCGGGCTGAGGAGGAGAGTGGAGAGGGGGAGGGAGTGGAGGTGGTACAGGGAGCCGGGGCCAGCCGCCTGTGTGAGTGTGCTCGGGCTGCCACAGCAAAGTGTCACGGACTGGGCGGCTCAACCACAGACATTTATTTTCTCACAGTTCTGGAGGCTGGAAATCCCAGATCAAGGTTCAGCAGAGTCAGTGACTGGTGAGGGTCCTCTTCCGCCTTGCAGTCAGCCAACTTCTCATGGTGTCCTCACGTGTCAGAGAGAGAGAGAGCGAGCTCTCCGATGTCTCTTCTTGTAAGGACCCTAATCCTATTGTATCAGGGCTCCACCCTTATGGCCTCATTTCACCTTAATTACTTTTGAAAGGCTCTATCTCCAAATAGTTACGTCGGGGATTAGGGCTTCAACATATGAATTTGGGGACACACAAACATTCAGTCCATAACACCACCTCATGTAGGGGGAGCACCGCCCTCTGTCCTAAGCGCCCCCATCTCCCCAGGCTTGGGGCTCCCCACCTGATGCCTTCCAGCCCAGTGGAGCAAGCCCCTCCCGGCAGAAGGCAGACCCTCCTGCACCGTCCACGTCTGGGCAGACCCTCCTCCCCACTCCGCCTGCCCGCTTACCAGGCCCGTTCCCCCTTCTCTGTGAGCTCTCTCGTCCTGTGTAAAAACGGTGCTGACGTCAAACTCATCAAGTTGTGTATATTAAATATATGCAAGTTTTCTGTGTATCAATTATGCTTCAGTAAAGCTGTTGAAAACTGTAATGGATCTTGTTTGTTTGACTTCCTCTCCTTTTGCTTGTGTCTTTATACATTTTTCATCATTACTTTACTGAAGTGGATGTAATTTATATACAATAAGCTGCACCCATTTACGTTATACAGTGTGGTGACTTTTGGCAGATGTTTACGCTGGTGACACTGCTGCTGCAGCCCAGACACAGAACGTCTTCATCACCCCCAGCTTCCTCGTGTCCCCGTGGCCTCCCTCTCCCATGTCACTGCCCCCGCTTCTCCGGGCCTCTTCCTGTCACCACACATTGGTGTGTGTTTTCTAGAGTGGCTTGCAGACAGAATTGTAAAGCAGACACTCTTTGTGTCTGGCTTCTTTCACTTGAGATGCATTCACGTTTTTGTGTGTCAGTGCATTGCTAAGTGACTATGCCAATTGTTGGGTCAGGGCCATTGTTATGCCAATTGTATGGCTAGGAAATTCATAACTAAAGTCAAAATAGTTCATTATTTTAGTTATGCTAAGTTTTCCATTTGTATTGTCTGATTTAGGAGTTAGGGACCACAGACCCTTCAAACCCATTGTATAGACTGGGTCACAGACCCCTCACATGCCAGGCTGGGTCACCAGAACCCTCACACACAGATCCATGCTAGGTAATTGGGAAAGATCCCAGGAGCCATTGGCAGATGACACGAGCTCAGTCCTCAGCAGTAGCAGCAGCAGCAGCAGTGGCGGTGGCCTCTTGGGTCATCCCAGGGACACTGGCAGCAACATCTTGTGGCAACAGCCTCCAGCAGCAGTAACGGCCTCCCGGTGGCCTCCCCGGGGCCATGGGAGGGGCGGAGGGCACTATAGATCAGAGCTGTTCATCCTTTCTATTTAAGTCATAACCCAGGACGCCTGGGAGCACGTGCACAATTACATTAGGCAATAACCAAGGAACACCTGGGCACGCCTGCATATTTACATCAAATGCTCGGCAAGATTCTGAACATCTGAAGGGCCCTGACCATTTTCCTTCACTTTCCCTACAGTCAGTGATTAATTTCTTTTTATTTCTGAGTATTATTCCAGGGTATGGACATACCATCTGACGGAGTTTGGATATGTTGTCCTCCCAAAACTCATGTGGAAATCTGATCCCCAGTGTGGCAGTGTTAGGAGCTGTTGGGGTCATGGGGGTGGATCCCTCATGAATGGATGAATGCTGTCCCTGGGGGAGGGGGCCTGACTGAGTTCTCGGTCGTAGTTCTGGTGAGAGCTGGTTGTTTAAAAGACCCTGGCACCTCCCTCCCTCCTCTCTCTCGCTTCCTCTTGCCTTGTCATCTTACAGCTGGCTCCCTGCCACTTTCCACCATGAGTAGAAGCAGCCTGAGGCCCACACCAGATGCAGCTGTCCCAGAATCGTAAGCCAAATAAACCTCTGTAAATTATAAATTTTAATTATAAATTACCCAGTTTCAGGTATTCTGTTACAGCAACACAAAAGTGGACTAATGCACCATCTTTTTCTTATTTGCCTGTTGGTGGAGAGTTGGGTTGTTTTCAGTTTGGGGCTATTACAAATAGGCTGCTGTCAACATTCATGTGCAAGTCTTTGAACAAATGCTTTCCTTTCTCCTGGGTAATTATCTAGATGTGAAATTCCTGGGTTATATGGTAGGCGTATGTTTAATTTCCTAAGAAGCTGCCAGTTTTCCTAAGTGGTCCTACCATTTTACACTCCCACCAGCTCACTACATCCTTTCCAAATCTTGGTATTAGTTTTTCCTTTTTTTTTTTTTTTAATTTTAGCTATTCTAATGTGTGCGTAGAGGTATCTCCCTGTGGTTTTAATTTGCATTTTCCTGATGACTAACAATGCTGAGCGTCTATCATGTGCTTATTTGTACCTGTTCTCTTGAGAAGTTGCACTTTTCTGATACTGTTGGATATATCTCTTGTCCTTCCTTCTATCCCCAGGACAAGGGCACAAACAAATCATTCTTCCTTGTTTAGCTGTTATTTATATGTGAGCCATATCCACCAGTAGATTAGAAATTTCTGAGAGGTAGAAACAGGTTCCTTCTCACCGTGGAGTCTGCCCAGCACAGGGGGCCTGGTAGGAATTCCCTGAAATCATGTTAGCGCCGTGGGACTTCTGTGATCACTAGTGTGACATCACCCTGCCTGGCAGAGCGGGGCTCTCCCCCAGCTTGTGTCTGTGGGAGGGACTTACCTTCACTCTGCGTAATGAATAGACCAATTAAGAAGTAGCTTTCTTTCCACCGAGGGGAGCGAGTAAACTAATAAGGGTCTTTCTGAACTCCCCACTTTTCAGGAAAGATTGGAGAAGGGAAGCACGCAGCATCTGGAAGACAAACAGTGTGATGCAGGCTATTTATCCTTCTTAGTGTCACAAAATCTAATAAGCGTTGATTATATTAACATTCGAGAGTCCTGCAATGATTAGACTACAGTGCCCTGGATGCAAATTGATTTTTATGATTAATTTTTAAAAACACTTTTAATGGAGCTAATCTAGTTACAGTAAAATGGCTATTTCCCAGCACCACAAGAAAATGCTGCATTTGCCACAAATGAGTTTTTCAGGTAACTGAAGAATACTTTTTTGTGGGCTGAAATCCTTTTTAATTTTAACGTTTTTTTTGTTTGTTTGTTTTAGCATCTGGTTGGTACTGGAATCAAACCCTGGACCTTGGTGTTAGCAGCACCATGCTCTAACCACTGAGCAAACTGGCCAGCCCTTTATTTTAATTTTTTATTACTTTTTCAATCATTTTTTTTCAGTTTTATTTATATTTATTTTTTGGGGGGGTACAGTGTTTTTCCAACATATGCATATACGGTGCAATGAATCACTTAGGGTAGAGAGTGTAGTTTTGTACCTGTTAGTCCACCCCTTCACCTCCCCCGCCCACCCTCCCCTCCCAGCCTCTGGTAACCATTATTCTGGTCTCTATTTCTATGAGAACCACTTGTTTTTTTTTTTGTTTTTGTTTTTAGATTCCACATATGAGTGAGACTATGAGGTATTTGTCTTTCTGTGCCTGATTTACTTCACTTAACGTGATGGTTTCCAGTTCCATCCATGTTGCTGCAGATGACAGGATATCATTTCCTTTTATAGCTGAATAGTCTACTCCTGCTATTTTTGGTTTCCATTGGCATGAAATGTCTTTTTCCACCACTTCACTTTCAGCTGGTGCGTGTTTTATAGGTGAAGTGAGTTTCTTGTAGGAAGCATATTGTTAGTTCTTGATTTATAATCCATTCAGCCGCTCTGTGTCTTTGAATTGGAGCATTTAATCCATTTTCATATTTGAAGGTTAGTTTTGCTGGATGCAGAATTCTTGGCTGACAGTCTTTTTCCTTCAGCACTTTGAATATATCATCCCATTCTGTTCTGGCCTGTTGGGTTTCTACTGAGAAATCTGCTGAGAGACATACAGGGCTCCGTTGAATGTGATGTGTTTTTTTTTCTCTTGCTGCTTTCAGTATCCTTTCTTTATCTTTGGTTTTTGATCATTTGATTAGGATGAGCCTTGGGGTGCTCCTCCTTGGATTGAATTTGATTGGCGCCCAGTCTGTGATGTTTTGTTACGGCAGCCCTAGCAGACTCAGACATGGAGCATTAGGGTTTGGGAGCAGCATAAAGCCCATTCACATTGCTGAGCAGTGACTGCCACCATCCATCCAGGTAACTCTTTTCATCTTGCAAAACTGAAGCTCTGCACCTGTCAAGCACTAACTCCCCATTCCCCTCCCCCTCAGCCCCTGGCAACCTCTATTCTACTGCATGTCTCTATGAATTTGACTACTTTAGGTACATCACATAAGTAGAATCATTCACTTCGTCCTTTTGTGACTGGCTTATTTCACTTAGCATCATGTCCTCAAGGTTCATCCATATTGTAGCATGTGCCAAAGTCTTCTTCCTTTTTAAGGCTGACTAGTATTCCATTGTACGTATATACCACCTTTTATTTATCCATTCACCCAGACGTGGACACTTGCTCTGCATCCACCTTTTGGCTATTGTGAACAATGCTGCTGGCAACAGTGGTGTACACATATCTGCTTGAGAGCCTGCTTTCAATTATTTTGGGTATATCCCAGGGGGTGAATTGCCGGATCATGGGTAATTCCATTTTTGACTCTTTGAAGAACCACCACACTGTCTTCCTCAGTGGCTGTACTGTCTTATATTCCCACACTTGCATCCTTAAACAGAGGGCCCTGGGTGGTATTCCACTCCTTCTGGATGATTCTGGGGCAAGGCCCTAGAGCTCTAGTCATGAACCTTCCTCAGAGCAGGGGCTTGTTGGATTCTCTGCATGGAGATCCTGAGCTGCTGTGTGGTATGATTCCCAAGGAATCATATTTTTAGAAAAACAGAGCACCTATTACTTTTGTTACCATTTAAAAATCTTAGAAATCTAAGGAATCTTAGAAATAAACTTTATGTAACACACTCTCCCTTCTGATTAGGGAGCTGGAGTCAGAGGGCTAAGCAGCCTGGCAGGACACACACGGTCTGCAGGTTGTGGTGGGGCAGCGTGGCTTCACCATCTCCTGCCTCTTCTGACCGCTGTTACACGTTGGTCTTATGGGATGAAATGTCTTCACCATCTCCAGCCTCCACTGACCACTGTCAGGTGCTGGTCTTGAGTGGCCCCTCTCCTTGCAGTATGTCGTGCTGGATATTCCAGCCCATCTTCTCCTTCCCTGTGCCCTTGAAGCTGATTCTGTAGACTGCATCAAACCAGGCTCCCTTTCCCTCTGGCTTCCACTTTGGCTGGGCCACTGGGGGATGCTGGTAGGAGAGCAGAACAGGAGAGAGAGGCCTGAGAATTGCTTCCCCTACTCCTTCCCTGTTAGGGTTGCCAGATAAAATACACGGTATCATTAATCTTGGATTTTAGATAAACAATGACTTTTTAAAAAATATAAGTATATCCCTTGCAATATTTGGGACATACTCATACAGTCATGCATCATTGAACAACAGGGATATGTGCTGAGAAATGTGTCATTATACACACCTAGGCTACATGGTAGTCTAAGAAATTACCCAGTTATCTGAAATTTAAATTATCTGGGCTTTTGTTCTTGTGCTGGCTAAACCTGGCAACCCTATGAGTCCCTGGGGGGCTTTCCTCTACTGGAGGCCACAGGTCCAGTGGGACCCCATGTCCTGCCACAGTGCCGTGGGTTCCAGCTCCTGCTCCCACCAGCCCTGTCAGGCCCAGTGGCAGCAGCAGCTTCCTACTTGGCCAGCCCTGGCTGTGCCCTTGTGGGTTCTTCTCGGCCCTGCCCACACCATCCCAGAAAGTCTCTTCATGACAATAAAGTGTCATCTGAGCCCTGACCAGTAAGTAGATGGCGGGAGCTGTGTGAGTGAGTCAGGTGGCCTGAGGGACTGTGCAGGGGTAACTTCGAGAGCCAGAAGTGCTGTGGTCTTTACGACCTGCGCACCGAGGACTAGGAGGCTTTTCTCCACACTTCTGAGTTCACAGCTGCGTCCCCGATGACCGAGGCGATCAGAAGTCTCGCCTTTTGGAAGGGAGCTGTCACATTTCTTTACATTTGGAACTGCTCCGTGGTGGGCAGCTCACTTCCCAGCTTTTCCCGGCGTCAGCTCTATGAGGCCCGGACCCTGTGGGCACTTCTTCCCTATTCGATCCCTGGCATCTGTTCACTTTTTACTCAGTAAGCAAAGGAACGAGGAAATGCTGAATGCCCTCGTAGCCTATGTGCTGGCTGCCAGTCACTCGTCACTCGCGGGCCTGCTCGTCCACGAGCTACCGCACCTGGGGCTGGAGGGGGCTGGAGGGCGTGGGGTGGGGGTGAGGGGGGCAGATTTGGCAAATAAAAATGCAGGACGCTCAGTTGAATTTGAATTTCAGACAAACAGTGAATACATTTTTAGCGTAAGTATGCCGCATACAATATTTGGGACATACTTATACTAACAAAAAGTTGCTTATCTGAAATTCAAATTTAACTGGGCATCCTGTATTTTACCTGACAACTCAGGGCAGGGGTACTGGGATTTTTTTTTTTTTTTGTCTTTTTCCATGTCCGGCAACGGATCGCAACCCTCAGTGTTGCCCCCGTACCGGACCGGGACCGGCAACGGGATCGCAGCCCTCGGTGTTGCTCCCGCGCCTCGCTCAGCCAGTGAGTGGCCGGTCTGTATGTGGGATCCGAACCCTCGGCAGGAGCGCCGCCACGCGTCCCAAGCGGCGCACTATAGCAGTGCGCCACCGGGCAGGCCCAGGTACTGGGATTTTTAACCCTTTGATGACTTTCTGGACCGAGGTACTTTCCTGCTGCCTCCATGGAGGTCAAGACCTGGTGTATCAGACTTGGGGTTGGCCATCTGTCCCCTCCTCCCAGGGCCACCCCTCCCTAGAAGATATCTGCTCTGGTGCTGAAGATCTCTGCGGCGATCCTGCATGCAGCTCTCACTTGGAGAACAAAGGACTGCTCTAACCTTGTGTCTTCAACACACACCTGTGGCAGGTACCATCATAACCTGCGCAAAGTTCTTGATTCAGTTCTGCAGGTGAGAGCCTCTCATGAGAACCATGCCACGGAGGGGATAGGAAGCCAGCCCAAGGACGCTAGAGCAACAGCCACAAAGAGCCTTCCTGCGGCTACTGCAGCCCCAAACTACGCGATTTCTCCTCTCTAGGGGGTTGAGTAGAGGACGTCGCTTTGCAAACGCTCAGCAACTCCACACCGCAGACAGCGGCCTCTTCTCAGGGACCGCGGGGCCTTCACCCACCTGCGCCTGGTCGGCAGTGCTCCGCCTGCGCTCATGGGTTCATGCGCCTCACAGACCCCGAGGAGCCGTCACCCTGGCTGGAAGTCCTTCCTGTGACTCGACGTGTATCCATCGCTGTGCTTGGTTCCAGCACACCGCAGGCTCAGTGAAGGCTGATCAAACAGAAGAGACTGAGAGGGAGACGGGAGAGCAAGGAAGCGAGAGGGCAGGCGTTTTGTTGCTGCAGTTGCTTCTGGATGTATTTCATGTATACAGCAGGTGCTCAGTAAAAACGTGCCCAGCAGATGAAGTCAGGGGACCCACTACCAGCAGGACACCACCCGGCCTTCAGCCAGGGTAGGAGTAGACAGGGAGGTGCTGTGGTAGCTGATAAAGGATCCCAGAGATATGTCCAGGATCTCATCCCCAGAACCTGTTAATGTGACCTTATTTGGAAAAAGGGTCTTTGCACAAGAGACTATCCTGAATTATTTGGGTGGGCCCTAAATGCCATCATAGGTGTCCTTATGTGAGAGAGGCACAGGGAGATTTGACACACACGGAGGAGAGGCCCTAAATGCCATCATAGGTGTCCTTATGTGAGAGAGGCACAGGGAGATTTGACACACACAGAGGAGGCCATGTGACAACGGAGGCAGAGATGGAGTGATGTGGCCAGAAGCCAAGGAACACCAAGGATTGCCGGAGCCACCAGAAGCCAGAAGAGGCAGGAAGGATCCCCCCTAGAGACTTCAGAGGGAACACAGCCTGGCTGACACTGTGATCTCAGACCTCTGGGCCCCACACTGTGAGAAAATAACTTTCTGTTGTTTTAAGCCACCCAGTTGGTGGTCATGTGTTCCAGCTGCCACAGGAGGCTGCTCCAGGTGCCCTGACATGTTCCTGGTACGAGGAAGCTCTGTCATGGGGGGTGAGGACTGAACTGTGGTGTCGAGGGAAAGGCACCGGTCCCGAGTCAGAAGCCAGGGCCTTGAGTCCTTATAGGCCTTGTGACCTTGGACGAGTCAGTTACTTCTTCTAACCTCAGTTTCTTCACCATTAAAACCTGAGGGGGGCGGGGGAGGTAGAGGTTAAATTCCTCCCTGTCTCTGGGAGTTGTCTTGGGGTTGTTATGAGGATCAGCGTGATAATTCATTTTATAAGATTAAATTGTCAAGAATAAATAATATGGAACATGCAGATATTTCTGTCCCTCTGTCCATCACAAGCATTGTCCCCCTTCCTGATGCTGGGATAAGCAGAGGTCCTACCGTGTCCTCTGGGCTCCTTCCTGGTCCTCCCCTTTCAGAGACCGTGGACATTCACAAGTCAAGGTGGAGCTGGTGCCCTGGAGGAGTGGGATTTGGCAGAGTCTGTTCTGGAGCAGGGAACACCTCTTCTGTTCCCTCCCTCTTCTCTCCCTCCAGGCACCTTTATCTTCTCGCTCAGGCTCTGGTTAACAAAACCTGCCCATGCAACACCACCTCCTGTGCTCCTGTGAAGGAAATGGTTAATGGACTTCTGTGGTCAGCACCCAAGGACGTGTTCACTTGGCGAACTCGCAAATGAGTTAACCAAGAAACGTCAAGGATTGCAAACAATCCTTGACAACGCTTGAAGTCGTGAGAACACTTTCTTGGGATGTCCCCAGGAGGCGCATTATAGATAACCAAGTGCTTGAGAAGGGAGGTAGCGGCCTTCTGCTCTTGAGAAAAGTATCACAGAATTTACGCATTAATGCTTATCTCACATGCACGAGCTTGCTAAATGTAATAAACGCTGTGACAGCGGCTGGGTCGGGGCTATTTGCCTGAGAGAGCAGTGCCCCCCCCCCCCCCCCCCCCCCCCCCCCCCCCCCCCCCCCCCCCCCCCCCCCCCCCCCCCCCCCCCCCCCCCCCCCCCCCCCCCCCCCCCCGCTCTTCACCTGTGTCTCGTCTGCTGCGTCTTCCTTCGCGTCTCCAATCATTTTAATCAACACTCCTGCCCTTCTTGGGTTGCAGTGCCAGGGCCTGATGTTGGAATGAGAGGCACTGGCATCGGATGCAAAGGGCCAGGCCCTAGCCAGCCTGTGTGCTGTGTCGGAAGGTACTTGGCAAGGGCTGGGCCACCACTCAGTGTTCAAAGAGTCATCACACATGGGGGAGTGGGCTCCATGACCCCCAGGGCACCATTTGGGGCAGGAACGCCCCTGCTTCTCCATAACTTGAGTGCAAGTGCCTGTGGCCCCCTTCCCCCACCAAGGCTCCTGCACAGCTGCACACCCATCACCTCGCCCACAGGTGTTTGCAGGTAGATAATTTGGAATGTGCCACCCACACACACCTGTGCTCCTGCTTGCTCTTCCGGCAGCTGCTCTCCAGTAAGCAGGTGCCCAGGAGGCACGAGGCTCATTGCAAAGTCCCAGTGAGGAGGAAAAAAAGCACCAGTATTGGGACCTTGGAGGGGGGTCTGGGGGTTTGCCCATCATTCCTCCTGCCCTCCCACCAAGCTCATACCCTGATGCCCCCCTTCTGAGGGACTGTGCCAAAGTAGCGCTGTGGAGGGTGGAGGGTGCAGCACCCCTTCTCTGGAGGAGTTCTGGAGGCCTGCCAGCCCTTTGAGGCTGATTTGGGAGAGCCTCCAGGGGCAGGTCCCTAGGTTAGGACCCTCCTGCCCCAAAAGGAAGGGAGACAGAGCTGCTGATGACACCAAACTGAATCAGACCCACCCTTGTCCTCAAGGCAAAGCCAAGCCAGGGAGACAAACTTACAGACAGTTGGAACATAGTGTGGTCAGGGCCGGAATGGAGCCCAAGGGTTCTGAGAGCTCTGGGGAGGCCCTTCAATTTTCCTAGTGGATTAGGAGAGATGCCTGACCTGAGTCTTGTACATGTAGGACCCAGCCAGGGAAAGAAAGTTGCTATTTACTTGAACTTTTGAACCACCCACTTTGCTCTGTGTCCTAAAACTCTAAAAAGTCTCTGGAATGCCTGACTCCTAACTCTTCTAACTCTATCCATAGCCACCATGATATGGAGGATAGGTTGGTTGGCCAGTGGCAGTGCTCGAGAATCTCCAAAGATGTTGAGCAATGTTGCTCAGGGTGAGCTATGACATTTAGTCATGTTGAGGGAATGAGCTGGGGGGGCCTCTTCCAGCTTGCCCACAAGCTGGAAGAAATTACTACTAACACTGCATTTAAAGGTCTTCCCTTCTGCCATGGTCCCAACTCTCTGAAACGCTAAGTGAGAGAGGTCACAGCTGTAGAAAGAACAGAGTTGCCCTAGAGAATATTGACCAGACCACTAGAATTGAGTCCTAAGCATGTAAATGGGTCCCATGGGTTAAGATTAGAATGCTGCCCCTTGGCATTGAACAGGCCGCCAGCCAGCATTCGGCAGAAACATAAGGGTAGGGGGTGAGCTGAGCTTTCTATTGAAAGACTTTGTTCTTAAAGACTGTGCTTTGACAAAAGGCATAATCAAAGACTTAGAATTTTTCAAGCTGAATAATCTTGGTCTTAAAACAAGAAGTGAATGTTCCAGTATGGGAATGTGTGCAAGAGTGTGTGTGTGTATGCACACGTGTGTGCATGCAACCTAAAGAGCACAGGCTTGGGACAGAATAGATACACATTTTCTTTGGCTCAAGTAATGAAGGGTCATTGACGGTTCTTTAGCGAGAAGACTGTTATTCATGGTTCGTTGTATACTGAATAAAATGTTTGCAGTTTTCTTTCCAGAGTTTGGATTCAGTCATTCTGATAAGATTCTCTTGTCAACTCACAAAGCCTGGAATTAAGATCCTTTCTGCCTGTTATTTTTTATGTCTAGCCAGACAAGATTATGGTTCTGAGAGGCAGTAAGCCAAGTAAACACCACTCAGTTTCTCTAGAACATTGCTTCAGTGACTGCTACGTCTGCCTGGGGCTGCTGCAGGTTGGACCCACTGGATCTTGGACTGCTGGTTTTGCTCTGATCTCTAGTATTTAACATAGAGAACAGATGGGTCTTCAAGTTCATCTCCTGCTCCCCACTGTCATTACTCAGCTTCAAATAATCTTAATCCCTATAATGAGACTAAGGCAATCTGTGATTTCCAGAGGCCCTAGGTGCCTACCAGAAGCAAAAGTAATTCTCTCTGGAGGAATTTATCATTTTAGACCTCAAATTATTTCTATAATTTTACATATATAATGATTAATAATAGAGCACACAAGGAAATAGACCATATGATCAAAACCCAAGAGAAACAATAAACAATAGAAATAGACTGACAAGAGTTCTAGCTAATGGAGTGATCAGACATAGAGTTTACAAATAATCATGCTTTTAATATGTTTAGAGACTTTTTTAAAAAAGTGAATATTATGGCAGATCACTAGAAACTATAAAAAAGATCTAAATTGAAATTCTATATCTGAAAAATACAATAACCCACCTTAAAAGTGCAACAGAAGAGTTTAACAGCAGAATAGGCATTGCTTCAGAGCAAATAGGTGAACTGATAAATAGGTCAGAAAGAAATATGCAGAATAAAATAGTTACAAGAATATATATACACACACACACATATAGACACACACATAGTCACGCATTGCTTAATGATGAGGATACATTCTGAGAAATGCATTGTTAGGCAGTTGTGCCATTGTACAAACATTATAGAGTGTACTCACACAAAGGTGGTATAGCCTACTACACACCTAGGCTATACGGCATAGCCTATTGTTCCTAGCATCACACAAACATGTGAGTAATGCATTACATTACAACATCACAATGGCTACACCATTGCTAGGTGATAGGAATTTTTCACCACCATTATAATCTTATGGGACCACATTATATACTCAGGTCGTCACTGACTGCAACATCGTTATGTGGTACATGACTGTACACACAAAACACACACACATGCACACACACACACAAAAGGGTAAGAGAAATGGATGATGCAGAAAGAAGGTCTAACATACACATGTAATTAGGGTCCTAGAAAGAGGGAAGAGGGAGCAGAAGCAATATTTCAAGGGACAATTTTTTTGAATTTTTCAAAACTGGTAAAACACATCAAGCCACAAAATCAAGAAACTCTATTAATGCCAGGCATGGCATGGTGCTGATAACACCAAGTTCTAGTGTTCAGATCTCTGTACTTGCCAGCCATGGGGGGGAGGGGGGAAGGAAAGTGGGAAGAAAACCACATCCAGGCATATCATAAGAAAAATGCAGAACACCAAAGACTTCTCGAGGAGAAGGAACAACAGATGACTTCTCAACAGAAACAATGAGAACAAGAAAACAATAGGATGTCACATTTATAATGTGGAAAGAAAATAACTGCAAATCTAGAATTTAATAACAGTGAAAGTATTCTTCAAGAATAATTGTGAAATAAAGACATTTCCAGATATATGAAAACTGAGATATTCTGTTAGCAGCAAATACTAAAGAAAATACTAAAAGTATTATTCAGGTTGAGAGAAGCTTAGAGATGTAGAAAGGAATGAAAATGGAAGACTTGTAGGTAAATCTAATGCCACAGAAATATCATAGAACTTGAGAGTGGGTGATGGAATTAAATTGCCTGGGGAGTGGCTTTGATAACTCAAGGGTGCATGTTGTAATCTAGAGTAATCAATAAAAGAACAGAAAAAATTGCATCACTAACAAGCTAATTAAATGGAAGTTGGAATAATAAAATACTCAACTAATAGAGAGGAAGGGCAGAAGGGAGATAAAAAGATGGGACAATCCATTGTTTGGGGCTGCTCTTTGCCTCTTAAAGCAAAGTGGAAGGTTTGTCTTCTGGAAAGCCAAAGTCACCTTCCTCTAAAAAAGCCTCCAACATAGTTGGTTTTGGCATATTTCAGGAATAGGAGGGCAGGGATTGAGGCCTCATGATTCTGGGTTTTCAGCTGAGAATGAGAGAGAAGATGAAAATTATAACCAGAAAATTCAGAGTGAGATATAGTTACCTACAGAACTCATCACTGTTAACTCAGCCTGGGCTTTATGACAGTCATAGAAGTGGATTCCTTAATAATTACAAATATATGTCCCCCCCCCACACCAAAAAGATGGAACAATTAGAAAGAAAATAGTAAGGTGGTATTTTAAAATCAAATATATCAGTGATGGAGTTTGGATGTATTGTCCTCCCAGAACTCATGGAAATTTGATCTCCAATGTGGCAGTTTGGGTCATGGGGACAGATCCTTCATGAATGGATTAATTCTCTCCCTGGGGGGGGGAGCCTGAGTGAGATCTCACTCTATCAGTTCCCACAAGAACTGGTTGTTTAAAAGGCCCTGGCACCTCCCCTCTCTCTCTTGCTTCCTCTTGCCATGTGATCTGCTTGTACCCACTGGCTGCTGCTTTCCGTCATGAGCGAAAGCAGCCTGAGGCCCATGCCAGACCTAGCTGTCCCAGAATCATAAGCCAAAAAACCTCCTTTCTTTATAAATTACCCAGTCTCAGGTATTCTGTTATAGCAACACAAAATGGACTAATATAATCAGTAATTACCTTATACATAAATAGACTAGATGATCCTATTCAAAGCAAAAAATGTCAATCTGGATAAGGAAATTAAAAAAAACTATGTTGCTTTCAAGAGTAATATATATAGGGCCGGCCCAGTGGCACACTGCTACAGTGCACTGCCTGGGAAGTGTGGCGGCGCTCCTGCCGAGGGTTCGGATCCCACGTACAGACTGGTTCCCGCTCACTGGCTGANAAAAAGGAAAAAAAAAAAAGAGTAATATATATAAAACAGCACAATATAAAACATTCGAAAGTAAAGGATGGGAAAAGGTAAACCAGTAAGCCCTAACCAAAAGAAAGTTGGTATTAATATTAGACAAAAAAGACACTAAGGTAAATAACATTACTATAAACAAAGAGGTACATTTCATAATGATAAAAAGATTCAACTTACCAAGAAGATATTACAACTCTGCATTTGTGTGCATCTAATAACATAGTCTCAAAATATACAAAGCAAAACTGAACAGAAATACAAGAAAAGATAAATCTATAATCAAAATGAAAGATTTTTAACATATTTCTTTTAATAACAGATTGAACAAATAGGCAAAAAAAGATTGGTAAGTGTAGAGTAGATTGAACAACATGATTGTATTAGGATTCTACAGAGAACCAGAACCAATAGTGTGTGTGTGTGTGTGTGTGTGTGCGCGTGCACGCACGCACGTGTGTGTGTGTGTGCATGTGGGGGGAGAGAGAGAGAGAGAGAGAGAGAGAG
>NW_007730644.1:109538-124157 GCF_000696425.1 Galeopterus variegatus
CATGATTGTATTAGGATTCTACAGAGAACCAGAACCAATAGTGTGTGTGTGTGTGTGTGTGTGTGCATGTGGGGGGAGAGAGAGAGAGAGAGAGAGAGAGAGAGAGAGAGAGATTTAAGAAATTGGCTCATGATTATGAAGGCTGGCAAGTACAAAATTTGCAGGGTGGGCCTGCTGGCTGGAGACCCATAGAGTAGCCAATGTTGTATTTCAAGTCCAAAAGCAGTCTGCTGATAGAATTCCATCTTGCTTGGAGGAGATCAATTCTTGTTCCATTCAGGCCTTTAATTGATTGGATGAGGCCTGCCCACATTATGGAGGGCAATCTGTTTTGCTCAAAGTCCACCAAATTGAATGTTAATCTCCTCCAAAATCATCCTCACAGAAACACCTGGAATAATGTTTGGCCAAATATCTGGGTACCATGGCCCAGCCAAGTTGACACATAAAATTAACCATCACAGTGATTAACAAAAGAGACCTAATTGACATATATAGAACTCTGTGCCAGATAATTACAGAATGTATACTCTTTTCAAGTATACACAGGAACATTTCCAAAAGTAGATAATACGCTGGTTCATACAATAAGTCTCAATGAGTTTCTAATTTATTTTTTAAATAAGTCTAACAAATTTGAAATTATACAGAATATGTTCTTTGACGAAGGTGTAATTAAAAGAGAAATCAATAACATAAAGATAACTAGAATATTTTCACTCATTTTGAAATTAAGAACTACATTTCTGAATGACCCATGAGCCAAAGAAGAAAGACAGTGGAAATGTGAATTTGAACTGAATGATATTGAAATGATATATATATATATTTTTTTTGACTGGTAAGGGGATTGCAACCCTCGGCACAGTGTGGTCTGCACCATGCTCAGCCAGTGAGCGCACTGGCCATCCCCATACAGGATCCGAACCTGCGGTCTCCCAAGTGAGCCATGGGGCCGGCCCTTGAAATGATATTTCGAATTTAACATTTTTAATGGAATGATAATATTATCTAAATTTGTGGAATGCAGCTAAAGCTATGCCTAAAGGAAAATTTATAGCCCTAAAATGCATATCTTACAAAAGATGAAAGGCTGAAAATCAATGAGCTAAGCTATGATCTCAAGAAATTAGGAAAAAAGAACAAATTAAACTACCTCCCTCAATGAAAGAAGGAAAAAATAAAGATGAGAGCAGAAATCAATAAAGTAGAAAATAGATACACATTACCGATGTTCAACAGAGCCAAAAGTGAATCTTTGGAAAGACCAATGAAGTTGATGGACCCCTGGTGATATTGAAAAGCGTAAAAAAGAGAGAAGGCACAAGTTGCTAATGTCAGGAATGAAAAGGGGCATCATGGAGGAAATTATGAACAAAATGCCAATAAATCTTAATATTTAGAAGAAATGGAAAAATTCGTAGAAATACACAACTTATCAACATTGTCAGAAAAAGAAATAGAAAATCTGAATTATAAACACTTTAATTTGTAATTAAAGTCCTCTCAATAAAAAAAAAAAATAGTATGCCCAAAGAGCTTTACTGGTGGATTCTATTAAACACGTAGAAGAAATGATGCCAGTGTTTCACAAACACTTTTCTGAATGTGTCACAACTCTTTTAATCATTTGATAATGCTTAGAATAAAGCACTACGAGTCTGATGTGCCATCTTGGCTGGGCCATGGTGCCCAGATATTTGGTTAAGCATGTTCCTCAGCTGGCAGGCTCCTGTGCACTTCTCTCTCTCACGTCATCCCCCATTCCTCCATGTATATTCTTTTTGCCCCAGCAAAACCGTTTGCATGTCCCTGAACTCACCTTGCTGTTTCTTGCTTCTGGGCCTTCCTACTCATTCATTTAACTCATTTATGAGGATCTACTCTGTGCCAGGCACTGTGCTAAGTTGTGCGGCTCCACGGTGGCCACCCTGGAAGAAGCTGCTGTCCCCTTGCCCGTTGTCCTTCACCTGGCTCGCACCCCCTCTTCTCTCGGTTCAAGTCCCGATGTTGCCCTTAGATGCTGTGCTGTGGTTTTCTGGTTCAGGTCTGTCTGTCCTACTGCACCGTCCTACTTACACTTTATCAGCGTCTGAGTATCCTCCATACCTATCGCAGTGCCTGGAACATAGCAGGTGTTATTTGCTGACTGACTGAGAAACAAGAAAGCAAGCAAGCCAGGAAGTGAGCAGACAGCATCAATGCTGGAAGGGACCCAAGGGTCCTGGAGACAAGTTCTCTTGCTGTGTGGGATGGGGAGGCAGTTCCAGAGTTTAGCAAGGACAACCAATTTCGATGCATGGGGGAAAAAATTAGTGTATAGATTATTACTGAAAGCATGAGTTTTGCATATTCCTTCTATGAAGGGGTGTGTGTGTGTTTGGTTGACCACTAGAACCAAAGAGGTTACTGTACCAGTATAGAGAAGCAGTAGGAAAATCACCAAAGGGCTATTTCCTCTATTTTTTTTCTTTTGTTTCCACCTTCATTGCCAGTGATAGCTTTTGTTAACTGAGTAGACTGCCTTGTTTGCAAAGGCAAGCTTATGAAAATACCAGCAGAGCAGAAGTCCCTAACAGAGCCGCAGGAGCAGAACTTACAGGCTCCAGAAATGCAAACACTCAGCACCACCCACCACTGGCAGCGGTGGCTTTTTGGGAACCCAGGAGAGGAGAGTGCAAACAAATTATTCGAGTTGACAGAAGAAATATAAACAAAATCCCAACTGTCAGGCTTATTAATTAGTCTCTTCTGCTTGCTAGCTTTGGCCTTTAGCCTTCATTGTGGGGGGAAAGGTGTTTGTAAACAAAATCCCAACTGTCAGGCTTATTAATTAGTCTCTTCTGCTTGCTAGCTTTGGCCTTCATTGTGGGGGGAAAGGTGTTTATCTCCTGTAAATAAATTTCAGGTGAAAGCAGGTAAGAAACATTTGTGCAGCTGGGGTCAACTCTTCATCCCAGTGCTGTCCAGGAGAAAGGTGACGTGAGCCACACAGGCAATTAAAAATTGTCTAGCAGCCACATTAAGAAAAAGAAAAAAATCAAGAGAAATTAATTTTGATCTTTATCTTATTTAATCCAATATATCCAAGCAACAGCAATCCACAAAGAAATTATTATTATTATTATTATTATTANGGGCCGGCCCCACAAAGAAATTATTAATGAGATTTTTTACATCCTTTTTTTCATACATTGAGTCCTACAATATAGCAGTGACAGAAGATGACAAAGACATGTAGAAACAAACTGTTGCTAGGTGGAAAGAGGGGGTATGGAAGTGCAAGTCCTTTTGAAAAATGACCTGCCACCCTTTGTGACTGGGCCATGCACTGACCCTTGAAGTTCACCCCCAGCACAGGCTTGGCACACTGTCACTACAGAACAAGCATGAACCTTGTGGGTGGCTCCGGGGCTTGGCTGGGCAAACCGGCTGTGCTGCAGGTCGCACTCAGACCAGGGAGAACTGGCCCTGCATTCCAGTCTTGTTCACTCCACCGACATTTACTGAGCATGATCAACGGAAACCATTATGTGCACCACGTTCCATCAGCAACCCTCTCCTGCTCACCTCCTTTCCTTACAGCAAGTTTGGAGCCTCTCTGCTTTGTCTCTTTCCCTCTCGGTGCTGAGAGAAATGCTTTGCTGTGAACCTGACTGTTTCTGACTGCTGGAGACAGAAACCTCAGCCAGCTAAGCAGAAAGGGTCCATCTTTTCTTGCAGCGGCAGCAAAGCAGGTATTCTTCTGCGTCATAAACTGTCTTGGCAAATGTCTCCAAAAAAGGAATCTTCAGAGGTTGTTGCTATGTCCTGGGAAAGCTATCTTCAGCCTTTAAAAAGTTACCAGACCCGGTTGGGTATCTTACTCAAGAAGTTGGGCCCTGGGTAGTTTTCCATGCATTGAAACCTTTGTCTCCCGAGTCGTGTGTTTGACTGGTTTCTCAGCCCCTCTTCCAGTCCATCTTCTGGAATGAGCTTTCTCAGTTGCAAGTGCTCTTAAGGCAGACGAGCTTCCTCACCACTTTCCTCTTCTCCCCCATGGATGGGGAGTTGGAGAAAGAAAGAAAAACGGAGATGAGACTCTGAGCAGGGGTTGTCAGCCCCAGGACCCTTCTGCCCCCAGGGGATATTTGGCAATGTCTGCAGACATTTTTGGTTGTTCCAGTGGTGCAGGAGGTGCTACTGGCACGGAGCGGGTGGAGGCCGGGGATGCTGCCCGACATCCCACAGGCACAGACAGCCCCACCACAGAGGAGCCTCTGGCCTCGAGTGCCGAGGAGCCCTGCCCTGGGACTGGCTGCAGTGCAATCCTGGCTCTGTCTCTCACGAGACTTGCAGGATGTGCGATTTATCTAAATCATTGTGCCTCAGTCTCTTTGTTTTGACAGTGGGGATAATAGTAGTACTAGCCTCGAGGGGTTTATTTGAGGATTAAAATGAGGAAATATATATAAAGTGCTAGAACATGCCTGACACATAGTAAGTGCTTTTAAGTATCAATTTGTAGGTCGCGGTCTCCTTAGAAACAGGCTGTGCTCTAGGTGGGGCAGGGGGTGCACGATAGTGAACACACAGACGAAGCCCCTGCACTCCGGAGCCCGAGGGCTACTGTGGGTCCACTCAAGAGGAGTAGCATTGGGCGTGTCATCCTGCCCAGGAGTGGTCCCTTTCTGGGTTTCTTGTCTTGGTGAACTGCTCCATCACCACCTAGGTGCCCTGGTCCAGAGCCCACTGCACCCTCCCTTCCCTGCTCCCTGTGCAGCCTCCCCCAGCTCTGTGACAACCTGGTATCCTTGCCCTCATCCTTCCCTCCCATGGTGATTGCCTTAGGGCAAGGTCCCTGTCAGGTCCTGCCTGGACTAGTTCAGCAGCCTGCTGGCTGACCTAACCACGAACCTCTCCTTCCCCCCAATCCATGTTCTAGAAGGAACTTTCCTAACTGCAAATTCTCATTATTCACAGGGAAAACACAATGACTCCATCCATGCCCATCTGCAAGGCACAGGCGGACCTCCGCCATCGGCCCCTCTGCCTGTCCCGCTCTGGGCCATGGCCGCAGCTGAGCACGCTGGGGGAGGCCCAAGGCTCCGGGCTGTCCTCAGGGGAGCTGAGCGTCTCGGTGTGCGGTTGCTCACCAACACCCCACCGCAGCAGTAGCAAACAGCCCTTCTTCCTCCTCACGAGTCTGTGGCTTAGCTGGGTGGCTCTTCTGTTCTACGGAAGGTTCCCTCGCACCTCTGTGGTCAGCAGCAGGTTGCGTAGGCAGCTTTGCCATCTGGTCTAGGCCCTGCTCCATGCACTCCCTCATTCCCCAGCCATGTGGCTTTGCACAGGTCCCACAACCTCTCTGAGCCTCAGAGTGAATAATCCTGCTCATGTCATGGCTAGCCCGGGCGTGGTCCCCCGGAGGTGGCAGGGTTCCGGCAGGCTTGCAACAGACACACTGACTCTTCTTCCACATTCTATTGGCCAAAGCAAGTCACGTGGCCTTCCCAGATCCAAGGGAGGGGGAGCAAATAGATTGCACCTCTCGATGGGAGGAATGGCGACGTCCCATTGCAAAGGGTGCCAGGAAGGGTGAAGAAATGGGACATTTCTGCCAAACACCCCATGGAGGGAGCTGAGCAGGGTCTGTCACTGTCTCCACTGTCCAACTGTTTGCAGAGCTGCCATTAAGAATTATAGAGGCAAACACAGCGGAGCAAATGAGTCAGTTCTTAGGATAAAAGACGCTCATCCTTTCTGAGAAATTTTCGCAGTCATTTCTTATGCCTGACTGAGTCACTGCTGCCTTTATCGGGAGACAGGAGAGACAGCTTGCAGTGCCCGGGAGCTGGGTGTGTGGTTCTGTTCCTTTGCCTTAAGTCACTCACAGCTCTCGTGTGCCACTGCGCCCTTTTGATGCTCCAGTGGGCTGGAGAGAGAGATTGGTGCCAATGTGACTAATCATTTCTAAATCCTCTACGTGACAATTATAGAGAATAAAGAGCAAGACATAATTTTTAAACTTTTTAAAAATATTGCACTGGATATCTCTATTTTCTTAGCTCTACTTTATGAGGTCTAACTATGTGCCAGGTGGGGCTGGGCTCTTTATAAACATGATTCACTTATTCCTACACAGCTTCATGACATGGAATTATTATTCACTCTGAGGCTCAGAGAGGTTATGGGACTTGTCCAAAGTCACACAGCTAGAGTGTGGAGACCTGGATTGGAACTCCCATCTGACCCCAAAGCCAGGTTCTTGAACCTACACACTACTCTCTAACCAGATGCAATTTCGCCTCACATTGGGAGCTGGAAAGAATTCCATCTATTTGCTCAGCATAGATGCTCAAGTCAGTGAGTCAGTTGATAGTATCCGGCACTGACCATGTGACAGGTCCTCTTCTAGGCACTGGAGAGACCAGGCTCTCAGAACAGGACATGCCTCCAAGAGGCCAACCTTCTAGTTGGGGAGAGAAAATATGCAAGTACTGCAAAAAGTTTGTGGAAAAATAGAATGAAAAGATAATACAAATCTTTCCATGAACTTTTTGAGGTACCCTCATAAATACTTGGATGAACTAGATAATTACAGACATCAATCCCTGATATAAAGAAAATGAAACTAGGTCTGTGACCGAGGGAGAGCTCCTGGCATGGTTTAGCTGGTGCGGCCTGGGAGGGCCTCTCTGAGGTGGTGGCCAGGGAGCCGAGGCCTGGGACTGACCACGGGGGGCAAGTCAAGCTGGAGTCAAGGTGTTCCCAGTGGAGGAAACAGCGGGAAGCAAGGCCAGGCTTGCCCTGACGGCTCCCTGGAAGGCATGGCGTGGTGCTCCCCGTGTGTCTCCTACCCACATGGCAGTTTCCTCTTCCTCTCCCAGTCCTGCCCTGTCCTGCTTTTCCCTTAATTGTAGTGGCTCCACCATCCATCCAGAAACACAGACCAAATCCTAGGGCATCGTCCTGGATTTCTCTTTTTCCCTCATCTCTGAGATCCCTTGCGTCCTGTAGACTCGACGCCTACCTCGATTCCTGACTCTGTTCACTTCTCTTCAACTCCCTGCCTCCATCTGTGTCCAAGCCACCATCGCCTCCTGCTTGGGCCTCCAAACCTGTCTCCCAGGCTCTGGTCATACCCTCCTGAGATCCTCTTTGAACCAAAAATATAATCATGTCACTCTCCTGCTTAAAACCCTCTGGTGACGTCCTAATAAAGCACATCAAGGAAATAGTCCAGTTATGAAGACCCATGTTTGGACATGAGCACCCTTCTTAAGGGGGTTGCTGGACTCAAGGTGGGATTTTTCCAGCAGAAGTGTCATTTCATCAGTGAATTTGGAGGATGCCAGCATAGCTAGATCCCAGATCAGGGACCAGCAGTCACAGGTGAGGCCCAGGAGGCAGGTGGGGGCAGCCTCTTCCTGAACCTGGGCTCAACGCACTGCTGGGCTCAGAGGGGGTGGAAACATGGGTGGAATGGTGGCTCAGGTGAGGCAGCTATGGGGTGAGCTCTCGGGGTCTCTGTGAGGCCTGCACGACTGTGCTGAGGTGGCAGGACTGTGGACCAGGCAGAGGCAAGTGAGGCACATGGGGCCAGCTAAAGGAGTGGTCGCTCTCGGGGTCACACAAGAGTGGGACGTGTCTCACCCTAGTCCTGGCCCAGGGGCAGTGGGGGGCAGGTGGGGGGGGCTTCAGTGGGACATGGTGACGGGAGGGGCAGTGAGGAAGAGGGATGGGTCCATGGTGTGTCCAGGCCTCTGGTCTGAGCAGCCGCAGAGAGCAGGTAGGACTCTGAGGAGTGGGATGTCAGTGACCTGATGGGGGGTAAGTCTCCAGGAGGGGCCGGCAGTGGAGGCCGTCACAGGGCCCTTGAGGCCCTGGGTGTCCAGGCCCCTCCACTTGCTGTCTCCCCACTCTGGTCGAGTTTGCTCCTGGAAGTGCAGGTGCAGAGGGACCCAGGCCTCTGCATGGGTTTGGGGTGGTGAGACCTGGGAGCAGGACCGGGCTCCACGTCCTGGCCCCATGGGCTGGACTCTTCCTCAGCACCTCCTGCCAGTCAGCCTGTCCCAGTCAGCCTCCTTCTGCCTCTGCGTGGTTCTCTGCATAACACACTTCATCGGAATGTCTCTCATAACCAGGTGACAAAGGGGAGAGGTCAGGGTCTGGGGGACAGAGCAGACCATCAGGGGTCGGGATGTGCATTTGAAGAAAGCTTTTCTTCTGAGACAGGGACACACGCTCACCCCCTTCCCATATCACTGGTTGAGATAACTAAGTTAATAATAAACTCTCTGAACCAGGTAGAAGAATCGCACCGTGCCAGCCTGCCTCCCCTTCATCCAAGCTGACCACGGCCTCCGAGACCTGCTTCAAATGATCCTTCTCCCGTGAACCAGCCCATCTCTGCCCTGGAGGAGTTGATGACCTGGTCATGGGGAAGACGGACACAAGTGTCTGACTGTCTGCTGTAGGAGCCCAGAGAGAGCCCCTGACTCGGCCTGGGGCGGGGAAGGGTCTCCTTGGGGAAACTGCTGAGCAGATGCCCGAGTGTGTGGCTGGGTTATCTGGGTGGAGCTGAGGAGGGCACCTGGGCAGAAGGACGATACACTTAGGATGCAAGGTGCCCGTGTGGCTGCACACAGGCCACACACCTTTGCCAGCACCCTTGCAGGTGTAACGGCAAATGCCTGGGTTCTGGCTAAGGGAGGTGGATAGAAGTGAAATACTGCACTTCTGTGCCTGACCCTCCCGTGATATCCTGTCCACTCTCTTCCCCCCACCTGCTGGCTGGGGGCCGATGCCCAAGGCGACCTTGTTAAAGGTCAGTCGGGGTCCCTGGAGCAGAGCTTCCCTCCACTCCCCCGTAGATTAGCCTTTATGTGAGCATAAGTGAGATCTCCATCTGCACTGTGTTAAGCCGCTGAGGTTGGAGGTTATCTGTCCAGCAGCTGGACTTACCTTAACTGGTCTGTGGCTAGGAGGGATGCAGGAGTGGAATCCACTATGGTGGGGAGGCTGAGGGACAAGCCGGGAGGAGCGAGGGGGCAACGGAACAGGAACGGGCAGGTGGGATCAGACTGAAGCTCGTGAACTGTAGACGGTAGCTTGGGCTTTGTTCTCTGTCCACTATGAGGCCCTCGAGAGGTTATAAGTTGGAGAGTGACGTGGTCAGGACTGAATTTTGGAAATACGCGCACACCTCTGTGATCATAAAGCACGTTCATGTATTGAAATTCCATCAGCCATTAAAAATAACAACGTGAAGGAATGGCTTTTGATCTCAGAAGGTGCCTACAATCCATTAAGTGAAACCAAAGCAGCTTGAGAAATAGTACATATAATGTGAATACACTTTTATGTCAAGGAGACCGTCATACCCACGACAGGCTGTATTACAGGCCCAGTTCTTCAAGAATTGCGTCTTGTCCCCATAAAACACAAGTGTCTCCTAAAAGAAGCCACTAACTGTCACCAATTTCTGGATGCAGTTTATTATTTCTCTTTTCATTGGGACTGCTCACTTCAAAACTAGACTTCAAAAGGGAAGAAGGGTGTGGAGAGGAAACACGGGTATGTGACACTGTCTGGCTCAGGTCTTTATCATTCCTGTTAAGATTAATGTACTAACCTGCTGAATGGACTTCCTAGCTCCAGTGTCTCCCTGACTAATCTGTTTTCCAGGCTATTCCCAGTCATTGCCAAAATTTAAAAGAGTTCATCTTTTGTTATTACAAAAGTTATGTGTATGTGCTTGTTAAAATAAATTCAGATAATACTCAAAATTAAAAAGAAATTACTCAGGGCCGGCCTGGTGGCGCACTGCTACAGTGCACCGCTTGAGAGTGTGGTGGCGCTCCTGCCAAGGGTTCGGATCCCACATACAGACCAGTTCCCGCTCACTGGCTGAGCGAGGTGCAGGTGCGGCACCGAGGGTTGCGATCCCGTTGCCGGTCCCGGTCCAGTACGGGCGTGACACTGAGGGTTGTGATCCGTTGCCGGACACGAAAAAAGGAAAAAAAAAAAAAAAAAAAAGAAATTACTCAAAATTCAACCACCTATTCTTCCAGACTTTTTAATGCTCATTCACACATATAGATATTATGCCAATTAGCAATTGCCACCAAGAAAAGAAATACTTTGTAACAGATCACACTAGAACTCAGTTGCTTAAAACAGCAGTCATTTATTTCACAAAGTGTAGTTTGTCTAAGTTCCTCTGATCTAGGCTAGGCTCAGCTGGGTGGCTCTGCTGATCTTGGTAGGGCTCACTCGTACATCTTGTGATTGGCTGTGGGTTGGCTGATCAAGGCTGGGCTTGGCCTTGGCTAGGTGGTTGAGTTCTGCACCATATGTCCCTCACCCACTTCCTGAGACCAGTGCCTACCATGAGCCACGAACTATCACAAGCCCAGCAGGGTGCACTCACCTACAGTATCAGCTCAGTGGGGAGGGAGGGACATTGTGAGTCAGATGCCCTGGCAAGTTACTGCAGAAGACACATCACACCTAAGCCTTTCGTGTATGGAGCTAGGACATGAATTAACCCAGGTGGGACTTGTTTGGGGGGAACAGTTTTTTGGCAGAGATCTGCTTCATCCTAGATGACCTTAACCAGTTACAGTAATCACATCTGCCTTTTGAGCAACTGGTCCAGGAAAGGCCAGGTATGAGCCAGTTCTGACCAGTGAGGCCTGAATGGAAGTTTGCTGGGAGTTAAAGAGGGGCTTGTGAATGTCCTCTTGCTTGTTGTTACTGTCCCCCAAAATCTGTATGTTGAAGCCCTAACCCCTGGTGTGATGGTATTAGGAGATGAGATGGCTGGTAGCTTAGTTCAGTTGTTTAGAGTGCAGCCTTGGAACACCAGGACACCAGGGTCACAGGTGTGTATTCCCACACTAGCCAGCTGCCAAAAAAAAAAAAGGAGGCGGGACATTTGGGAGGTAATTAGGTTTAGATGAGCTCATGACAGAGGGGAACCATGATGGAATTAGTGCCCTTGTAAGAAGAGGAAGACGCCAGAGTTTCCTCTTTTTGCCGTGTGAGGAAACAGCGAGAAGGTGGCTGTCTGCGAGCCTGGAAGGGGGCCCTCACCAGAACCCATCCACGCTGCCACCCTGATCTCAGACTTCCAGCCTCCAGAGCTGTGAGATATAAATGTCTGTTTTTTAAGTCCCCCCAGTCTGTAGTACTTTATTATAGTGGCCTGAGCAGACTGAGACACTCCTAGAAAGGGATAGAGTTGGTCCCTTTCTTCATCAGTGAATCGTCTCAATGAGATGCATGAACCCTGCTGTCATCTGAGACCCGTCAGAGATGCTGCCATGAAATCTCAACCAGCCCCACGGAGGCATCGCTGTGGCTTACAGAGCTCAGCAGGACGGGCTGCATGTCCTCTCTGAACTCCGTGTGCCTCCCATCCCACCCTGCTTCTCGTGTTCCAGCCACACCGGCCTCCTGGACTCTCCAACGTCCCCAGCACCTGCACCCTCCCCGCCGCCCGCCCAGCCCTGGCCCACAGTGTTCCTTCTAAGTGGATTGATCTTCCCCATCTATTCACATCGCCTTTCCCTCCTTCTTCAGGTCTCTGCTCAAATGCCCCCAAGACCGTGAGACTGCTCTGACCACTCTTTATAGAAACCCACCTTTTCCATCACATTTAACACCCCATCTGCCTTGTGTTTCTTCACAGCATAGTTCATGTCTGACACTCTAGTGCTCGTTTACTTGTCTGTTGTGTTGCTCTCCTCGCAGGAATGAGATTTCTATGACTGGGCAATTTGCTGTGCTCATTGCTGTGTCCCCAGGAGGCACATTACTATATATTTATCATATGAGTGAATGAATGAATAAACGGATGAAGGGCACAGTGGTGGCTGAGCAGAGAAGAGGAAAGAGCCCGGGTCCTTGATAACCACTGAATTGCCAAAGGCGTCCAGCCCAGAGGCTCCAACCCTATGGCTGAGTGGAGAAGAGGAACGAGCCCGGGTCCTTGATAACCACTGAATTGCCAAAGGCGTCCAGCCCAGAGGCTCCAACCCTGGGACTGCTGGTCACATGGGCTCCTTTCCTTGCCGGGAAGCCCGGGGGGTCGGGAGACTGTGACTACTTCCCTCCCCTGCCTGGCTCCCTCCGTTGCCTACAGCCACACTCACCCCTTCTCTTCCTGGCACACCCCAGGCTCCCTGTGTCCGGCTTTGCTGCCTGGCTGCCTGGACTGCAGGTCCTCCAGCTCTCCTTGCAGTGGTCGCCTTTGGACCACTCCGACAGCTCCAAGCGGCCCTGCTCCGCTGACCGGGAGGTCTGAGGGAGCTCCCCTCCCCACCGAGCCGCCCTCCATCTGCCCCCTACTGTACTTCTTCACTGCACTTGCTGTGATCCGAAATCATCTCACTCACTTGCTTCTCACTCACTTGCTTGCCTGGGTGCTGAGCGCCTCCTTTCTGTCCCTGCTTTCTCCAGGATGTAAACAAGAGGAGCCAGAGAGCACGTCTACCCTGTTTCTCACCATACGCCCGGGGCCTACAATGGCTCCTGGCACACAGTAATTGCTTAACAAATGTTGGTGAATGAGCACATGTCTTAGTCCACTTTCTGTTGCTTACAAAAGATTACCTGAAACTGGGTAATTTATAAAGAAACAAAGCTTATTTCTTACAGTTTGGGGGTCTGGGAAATCCAACGTCCAAGAGGTGCATCTGGTGAGGGCCTTCTATTGGGTGGGGATTCTAAAGAGTCCTGTGGTGACCAGAGTGTCACATGTAAGAATGGAAAGAATGCTTTCATGTGCTCTCCTTAGAAAGCCACCAGTCCACACCGATGACAGCCCATTAAGCCATCAGCCCATTACTCCGTAAATGGATTAATGCATTCATGAGGGCACAGTCCTCATGATCCAATCACCTCTTAAAGGCCCCGCCTTTCCACATTGCCATAGTCTGACTACAATGGGGATGAAGCTTCAGTGAGTTCTAGGGGGACATTCAGTCCACAGCTGTGGATCTCTATTTCTCAGAAGAGAAGAGAAACCCAGAGCAGTTCAGTGGCAGAGCCAAAGTCACGCCGTTTATATCACTTTTGGCACCTGCATCCAGGGTTCCCTTCATGGAGCCAACTGCCCCTTTAAAAAGATAAAAATGGGAGAGCACACTGCGATAAACAAGCCCGAGTCAAGATGGCGACGGGTCTCGAGTGGGGGCACCAGAAGACAGCGTGAGCCTGAGAGGTGTGTGCTGTGCTGCCAGAGTGCTATTTGCATTTCCAAGAGCAACAAAAAAAGAATAAGTCTTTGATCAACTAATCTACAGCTATAAAAAAGCAACTACAGATTTGAGGTTTAGGGCTGACATTAAAGAAGATTCCTGGGAGCGCCCAAGCCACACCGCGGGACTGAGTGAGCAGCCCGAGGCAGCAGCGGCTAGGACGGGGATGGCGACGACGCGGAAACGGAGAGGGAGCCGCTCGGCTGGCCCAGCTCTGTGAGTGACTCCCAGCCTGGCCCTTCTTGTGGGGCAGACGCCTGTCCGGCTTCCATCTGCCCCACTAGGCCAGTCACCAGCCCGGGGCTGCCTCCATTTTCTCAGGTTGGGGAGGAGCCGGCCAGCTCGGCCAGGCCTGCCCTCCTTGCCCGGCTTGGCTCCTCACTGAGCCTTCCCACTTTCTTGCCCTGGCGCGGGGCCTCCCGGGGTCTGCGGGCCGGCCTCACATCCCACTTCCTCCGTGGTTCTCTGGTGGGGCTGGTGGCGTGGGGAGCCCCTGGCCAGCGTCAGGAGGACAGGGAAGAATGGGCCGGGCCAATTGTCACTCCACCACACCCTGGGCTCCGGCCCCCGGTAAACTTCCTGTTACCGGGAGGCAGATACCATCTCTGCAGCCATCAGTTCGGAAAAACGCCTAACTGATTTATGGTTAGGAAAAGTGTGATCAGAGCGCTCCCGAGCTTGCTTGAACCTGCCGGAGAGCTGACTGCAGGCGGGCGCCAGAGTCAGTCCACGCCGGGGAGAATCAAAGAACTGTGTGCTGTGGGCTTCTCCCCCAAGGAGCTCACGCTCCGGTGTGGGAGATAAGACAAGTACACAGATAACTGCAATACTAGGAGGAAGGTGATAAGTCCCAAGAAAGCCCTATACAAAGGCACCTAGAGCGACAAGTCGTCTGCACCTAGCAGAAACCTGAAAGACTTCCTGGGTGGGGCGGTGCCAAGCAGGGGCTTAAAGGCCTGGCTGATAGACGAGGGTAGCAGAAGACATGTCCCACCCCAGTCTAGAGCGCATAGAGCAGGGAGGCGTCTGGCTAGGGAGGCAGAGACTCGGCAGAAAACACACACCCTGCGGGCTGCCTCTGCAAGGTCCAACAGCCCCACCTAATGCACACAGAACGGGGAGACGTCCAGCTAGGGAGGCAGAGACTCGGAAGAAAACACACACCCTGCGGGCCGCCTCTGCGAGGTCCAACAGCCCCGCCTAGTGCGCACAGAGCAGGGAGACGTCTGGCTAGGGAGGCGGAGACTCAGCAGAAAACACACACCCTGTGGGGCCGCCACTGTGTGATCCAGCAGCCCAGCAGAGTCCAAACTGACCAGAGAGGTGGCTCCCCGGAGAGGCCCAAGACCCGAGGCAACCACACACACAAGAC
>NW_007730644.1:126670-127482 GCF_000696425.1 Galeopterus variegatus
CATACTAGGCCACAAATCAAGTCTCAAGAAATTCAAAATTTGGAATTATCCCATGTATTTTCTCAGACCACAATGGATTAAAACTAGTAATCAATAACAAATGAAACTCTGAAAACTATACAAACAAATGGAAATTAAACAGCATTGTACTTAATGACATATGGGTCCAAAAAGAAATCAAGCAGGAAATCAAAAAATTTATTGAAACTAATGAAAATAATGATACATCATACCAAAACCTCTGGGATACTGCAAAAGCAGTATTAAGGGGGAAATTTATTGCATTAAATGCACACCTCAGAAGAATGGAAAAATGGCAAGTCAACAATTTAACACTTCACCTTAAAGAACTAGAAAAACAAGAACAATCCAAACCTAAAGTTAGCAGACGGAAAGAAATCATTAAGATCAGAGCAGAACTTAATGAAATTGAAACCCAAAAAACAATACAAAAGATCAATGAATCAAAAAGTTGGCTTTTTGAAAAGATAAATAAAATTGACAAACCGTTAGCATGGCTAACAAAAAAAAGAAGAGAGAAGATTCAAATAACAAAAATTAGAAATGAAAAAGGCGATATTACAACTGATTCATCTGAAATACAAGGAATCATTCGAGACACCCATTCTTTGCAAACTATTCCAAAAGATTGAAACAGACGCAAAGCTTCCAAACACATTCTGGATTAAGGATTTAAATATACACCCCCAAACAATAAAACTTATTAAAGAAAACATAGGAGAAACACTTCAGCAAATGGGGCTGGACACAGACTTCATGAATAAGATCCCAAAAGCACGGTCAACCAAAGG
>NW_007730644.1:127526-128057 GCF_000696425.1 Galeopterus variegatus
CACCAAGCCTATTCATTGGGGTTGGGACTGCCTCTTCAGCAAAGTGTGCTGGGATAACTGGATATCCATATGCAGGAGATTGAAATTAGACCCATACCTCTCACCATATACTAAAATCAACTCAAAATGGATTAAGGATTTAAATATACACCCTGAAACAATGAAACTTTTAAAGAAAACATAGGAGAAACACTTCAGGAAATAGGACTGGACACAGACTTCATGAATATGACCCCCCAAAGCATGGGCAACTAAAGGAAAAATAAACAAATGGGATTATATCAAACTAAAAAGCTTCTGCACAGCAAAAGAAACAATTAACAGAGCTAAAAGACAACCAACAGAGTGGGAGAAAATATTTGCAAAATATACATCCGACAAAGGATTAATATCCAGATTATACAAGGAACTCAAACAACTTTACAAGAAAAAAACAAGCATACCAATTAAAAAATGGGCAAAAGAGCTAAACAGACATTTCTCTAAAGAAGATATACAAATGGCAAACAAACATATGAAAAAATGCTCAAT
>NW_007730644.1:129029-133914 GCF_000696425.1 Galeopterus variegatus
TTGGTGGGAGCTAAAAATAAATAAATAAATTCACTCACACACACACAAAATAACCGGGGGCAGGGGGGGAGAAGATATAACAACTACAGTCCTTTGAAGTTGTTACAACAAGCAAACGGAAAGGACATTGTTGGGTGGGAGGGAGGGAGGTTTCGGTGATGGGCCATAATAATCAACCACATTGTATATCGACAAAATAAAAATTTAAAGAAAAAAAAAAAGATAAAAATGGAAAGAGAGGAGGAGAGACCCGACGAGGGAGCTCATAAGCTCCTGAAGTCAAAATAGTGTTTGTGGAAATGTCTGGTTTGCTGGGTGTTGAGACCTGAAGTGTTAAAACTGCATCCACGATGTAAATTTCTTCTGTAATGATCCATGCTGTGGATTATGGAAATTTGGGATTCTGGGGTTGGAAAGTACCTCCAGATTCATCTATGATAATTGCTCGCTTGATGCTTGAATCTCTTCCGCAGCAGGTGGGCAGGAGCAGCACGTTAGGAACTGTTGCTTTTTTAATCTGCCATACATGACAAGATCGGGCTGTTAAATTATATCCTAAATAAAAATAAATGCCTTCGAGTAGGAGCCTGGGGAGTCCTCTCGTAAGTTATATGCATGAACCTCAGGGTTTGGGTTCTGGGCATCTATTCTGAATGGTCGGGGGCCTGTCTTTATTTCCAGTTTTAGAAATGTTCCAGATGGTGCAGGGAGCTGATCATGGGTCTCTTCAGAGGTCAAGTGTCACTGTGGGATTGGCTCTGTCACTGAGCCTGCCCACGTCCATCTGTCTTTAATCTGGGAGGAGTTGTTAGAGCCCTGTCTTCACGGGGCCCTGGAGAAGGGGCTCGCGTTTGCTTGTCACTTTCTCGTGCAGGTAGGAGAATGAGCAATGTGGAGTCGGGAATAACCAGCCCCAGGCAGGGGGAAGGCTTTTTGCTGGCTTCTGAGCTGCCCACAGTGACTAAGAATGATGCACGAAAATAGCAGCTGTAAATGTCACCACCCACCTCCCAAACTTTCCAAGAAAAAAGTGAAACGCTGGCCCAGGGTAGTGCAGCCTGTGACGAGAACGAAGAGCAACAGTTGGTGTGTGGCTCGGGCTTTGCTTGAACCAGTGCTGCTGCTCGTGACTCTTTGGTCATATTTCGTGGACAAATAGGTCCCTGGGTGGGTTTCTGTGGCTACAGCCCAATCATTCTATTTGGCCAGGCCCATCCCTCCCACGACGCGGGGAGGGCACAAGTTATTGGTGATGCAGCAGGTAGACCATATAATAAGCCACTTAAAATCAGTCGGCCTCGGATTCCTCGTTTACAAAGAGATGATTCCTGCCCGGGCTGCCTTCCATGGTAGATGGGAAATTTGGTGAAGGGTGAAGTGTTGTCCATTGGTTCCTTCAGTGAACCTGAGCAGTATCCCCTGATCTCTGGATCCCTGTCCTTCCTGAGGTCTCATGTGATGAATGGGAAGCTGGGGCCACCACCTCCCCAACTCAGGGGTTCTGAGCCCACTGTCCTTTGATCCCTACCCCCCAGTGGGAACTCACTGGCAATTACTGGCCTTGGTATCAATCACCGTCTTTATGGAAAATGAAAGAAAATCAATAAAAGGTACCCCAGAAGGTAGGGCATGTGGAAGTACACGGCATCCTGCCCAGCAAGGACCTTAATCATAAAGTACGTCATTGAAACTTGTAAGTAATTGACTCACAGAGCCCAATAACCTCCGAGTCAGAAGAAGAGTCAAAAAGTGTTTGACCCACCCTCGTGCTCTGGGTAAGACAGGCAGAGATTGTTACCCCTGATCCAGAGACAAGGAAACCGAGTCCTGCTGGGATCTCCCAGCTCCACCTGATCTCCCTGCTGGAGAAAACCTGGGCTGAAGATTTGGGCTGATCCCCAAACACCGTGCTGCAAGACCTATTTTTGACTTTTAGTTAACAGGATCATTTTAAGGTTCTAATCATTAGCAGTGTGGCTGCAAAACCAGTCCTACTATTAACTAGAACTATCCAACAGGAGGCAGATATGGTCTGGGGGGGAAACAATCAGAGAGGAGAGGAGGGGAAGGGGGCAGGGGCGGTGGTGGACATGCACATGGATACGCACAGAATGTGGGTAAAGGCCTTCGCTGACAGCTCTCGGTGCAATGAGGATGTCGGTGCCCATGATCGCTAATGTTTATGTAGCTCTTCCATGTGCCAGGCCAGGGGCTGGTTAACCACTGCCCTAGGATCTCTGTACCTGCTCTTATCCGCCTTCTGCTGGCGAGAAAACTGAAGCTCAGAGACGTCAAATGAATTGTCCAAGACCACTCTGCTAGTAAGTGGCTGAGCTGTGTTGAACGTGTGTGCGTGTGCATGTGGGAGACAGAAACACAGAGAGAGCCTATGATTTCCAAAACCTTCCCCTCTGATACTGTGGCCTCCACTATGTAAATGATGGAAACGTAAATTTCTTTATTTGGGATTTATTTATCTGGTCAATAAAGGACCCAGGATCTTTTAGACTGTTTTGACTCTCATATTGTCACACTTTGCTTCCACTGGATTCATTTGTTAAAAAATCAAGCCATAGCAATGCAGAACCCTACAGGCGTGGGGCGTCAGGTTTGGCAGCTCCGTGCAGCGAGCAGCGTGGGGAGGCTGGGGGGATGAGGGGAGGGGAGGGGCGTGGCTGCGCCAGAACCAGGCAGCTCCTCCGAGGCCTCCCTGGAGGCCCCTGTCCTGCTGATGACCGGGTGCCTGTTGTCATGCAAGAGACCCTCCCAACACCCCGTGCCAGGCCCCCAGCCCTGCGCCCCTCCTTATCCTCCTCTGCCCTCCCACCAACACCCCTCATCCCACCCAATCTGCTCGTCGAGTGCTTTCTTGGTCCATCCGTTTCTCTCCAAGCCGGGAGAGTCCCTAATCACGTACTTCAAGGCTCATGTCAAATGTCCCCACCTCCATGAGACATTCCCTGGCCGCCCCCATCTCCCCACCAGCCGCAGTCCTCAGCTCCTCCTCTGGGCTTCCGTGGTCCCTTCTTTCTGTCTCTGTCCCAACTGCAGGTCAGGGTCTGTCTTCTTCAGGGAATCCTTGGGTGTCCAGCACAGGACTTGGCCCCCTAAGATGCTGAGCAAACCTGTTTTAAATGAACAATGAACAGGATCGATGTCTTCTGATGCTGTGTAGAAGCCCTTTCGTGCCCCTGAATTTTCCCACGTTATCGTTTCCTTTGTCAAGATAATTAGGGGAGATATGATTGTTCCCATTTTGCAGGTGGGGCGAGTGATCCCAGCACACCGCTAGCTCATGTGTGCACCTCTCTGGTCTTGTTTTGGGTGACAGTCACACTGGAGCCACCCCTGCTACTGAGAAATTCGGATGCTAGAATCCCCGGGACTTGGGGGATGCCAGGATGTGGGAGGCGAGGGGTTAGTCCTTTTGGGTCTCTCAACTAGGACGGCCAGTGGGTAGGTGACAGCACCAATCGTGGGCACAGGATTTTTTGGTAAGGAAAATTCAGTCCGGACACTTAGGTTTTGAGGGTCTGGGAGTGCTCGCATTAGGTGTTTCCCGTTGATAATCGGTACAACCTTAAGGTGCTTCCAAATTTAGATTCACAAGGTATGGTGCGTTGGTATTAGACTCACAGAACCATAGGATTGTAGAACTTTACACTCAATAGGTCATAAAGTCTTAACATAATTAAGAAAAAATCTAAATATACTCCCCAAAACATGGCTGAATCGCCCAGAAATGAGGTTAAGCAGAAGAAGCCAGACACAGGAGTCCGCAATAGGATTGTAGAACTTTACACTCAATAGGTCATAAAGTCTTAACATAATTAAGAAAAAATCTAAATATACTCCCCCAAACATGGCTGAATCGCCCAGAAATGAGGTTAAGCAGAAGAAGCCAGACACAGGAGTCCGCAGGTGTCGCTCCTTCGGTATGAGGTTCCCGGGACTGGCAGACTCAGCTATGGAATGGAAATCAGAGCAGGGGCTGTCTCTGTGGGGTGGCGGGTGGGCATTGACTGGAAAGAGGCATGAGGGAACTTTCTGGGGTGATGGAAATCTCTAGATCTCAGTAGGGGTGTGGGTACCCGCGTGTGAACAGCTGTCACAACTTGCCGCACTGTAGTCTTGCAACCTGTGCCCTGTACGTTTACACCTGCATTAGAGAGAGGCGAGCTCCGGGGGTCCCCTTCCCTCCACGTGAACAAGTCCCATGACAGGAACCCACTGCCTATCACAGGACACATTCTGGTGACAGAGGGGCTTCCCCTCCGATAGGGCCGAGGACAGCTTGGCTGGCTCCCCCTGTGCAGGTCCTCAGGACAGGAGACCCAGGGCTGCCGGGCAGGCGAGGGACCAGCATCACGCACCAGCAGGTGACAGGGTCGGGGTTGGGGGTGAGGTGGGGACGGAGGACTGGCGCAGCGTCAACAGCTTAGAGCTACTGACAGGATGCTGGTGTCTCCCTGCCCTGACTCACCCTCGCTGCTTCACTCCCGCGGTGTCCTTAGGACGCAAAGCACGGGAACAAAACGTTCCCTGCAACTGGGGAAGGAGGGTGGCTGAGAACCCTGCTGGGGACGCCCCTGACCGCAGACCAGCGCGGGGTCCGCGGGTCTCTGAGCTGGAAGTTTCCAGGCTCCTGAGCTTTTCCCCCACCACACACCACGTATGATACACACACACAACACACCACACACACCACGTACGATACACACACACCACACGCCACACACCACACACACACCACACACCACACACCACGTACTATACACACACACCACACACCACACATACAGCATACTATACACACACACCACACACCACGTACTATACACACACACCACACACCACGTACTATACAAACACACCACACACCACA
>NW_007730644.1:134462-134927 GCF_000696425.1 Galeopterus variegatus
CACACACCATGTACTATACACACACACCACACACCACGTACTATACACACACCACACACCATGTACTCTACACACACACCATATACCACACACAACATACTATACACACACCACACACACCCCACACTACATACTATACACACACACCACACACAACATACTGTACACACACACCACATACTACACACACACCACACAGACACACACACACTGCATACTATACACCCACACTGCACACCACACACACACAACCCCCCATACCACATATCACACATCACACACCATACACCCATAGCACACACACCATACACAAACCCCCACACCACACACCACACACCATATACTATACACACACACCACACACACACAGCCACCCCACACCACATACCACACATCAGACACCATACACATATAGCATACACACCACACACAACCTCCCACACCCCACACCACACAACACACACC
>NW_007730644.1:135447-137874 GCF_000696425.1 Galeopterus variegatus
TACACATATAGCATACACACCACACACAACCTCCCACACCCCACACCACACAACACACACCACATACTATACACACACACCACACACACACAACCCCCCACACCACACACCATACACACATACCACACAAACCACACACCTCACACACACCCACACACACACTGCATACACACTCCACACACCCCACACACCATGCACATATAGGAACCCCCCTTTAGTGTATCTGAGGGAGGAAAGAAGGTGACTTAAGTCGTTGCTGTGTCTGGTGCGGGGTGAAGAGCTCTTTGGAGTCCATGCTCAGGAGTCACCGCGGAGACACCATCGACCCGCCGTTCCGTCTTAGGGTGAAGGAGCAAAGGCGGGGAAGGAAACGCTCTGTCCAGGCTCATGGGGGGAGCAGTGCAGAGCGAGGGCCCCGCCCGAGACAACAGCCTGGCTCCGAGGTTCCCGGGCACGTGGCGGCTGCCGTTGGGGAGCACAGCAGTACCTGTCTGGGTGGCTCCCACGGAGGCTTCCACAGCAGGGAGCCCTTCTGCAGCTGGTGGACTGGGGGATGGAGGTCCTGATGCTCGTCCTTCCATGGTCATCACAGCAAGCCAAACGTGTCATCCTGACCCTTCAACACGGATCTGCCCGCACTACAGAGGCCTCTGTGGAAAGGGCCCCCCGGGGGCCAGGGAGTGCCCGCCCGCCCCGACACAGCACTGCGCTGGCACCTGCGTCTGGCCCCGCTCTGTCCACCAGGTGGTCCCTGGAGCTGCCACCCGTGCATTCCTGCTCAGAGGAGCTCGTGGGAGCCTGAGGCACGTTCAGCTCCACCTCTTCGGGGATCACATCTTTCTCTGTAGAGGGTAGACTTGATTTGGGGAACAGCCAAAAGAATGCAGATGAGAAAAAAACGCAAAGTATAAACCAGTGTAGACAGTAGGATGGCAGACACAGCCTAGGTGACCCCGTGGAGTTTCACCCTGTGTAATCCCCGGCCATGGAGTGTGGTGGCCCCGTGACTGCTTCTCACCAACAGAGTATGGCAGGCGGCAGATGTTCTCCTGTGATTCGGCAAAGGTGATGGATGTCTCTCCCTTGGTCATATCATGTTATATAAGATTCCGTCTTAGCTGACTGCAAGGAGAGACCCTCCCTTACTGGCTTTGAAGAAATAGGTGCCCATTTCAAGAGGGTCTGTAGGAGACACATGGTAAGAACTACAGGGGCCTCCAGCCTCTACCTGACACTCAGCAAGGAAGCTGGGACCTCAGCCTACAGCCGTAAGGACTGAATTCTGCCAGAACTCTGAACGAGCCTGGACCAGGACCCTGAACTCCAGAGGAGACCGCAGCCCCGGCTGATCTCCCGATGACGGTCTGATGACTGCGGAGCAGAGGACCAGCCAAGCTGTGCCCGGAGTCCTGACCCACAGAAACCGTGAGATAATCAATGTGTGTTATTTTAAGCTGCTGAGTTTTGGTGATTTCTTACACAAGAATAGAAAGCTAATCCAAGTATAACACCACTTTATAAAGGGGACGCAATAGGCATATTTGCCTGTGTATGCATTAAACCATTCTGGGAGGATACACAAGAAACTAATAACGTGGTTACCTGCGGTGTGGGAGGGGCTGAGGGTGGGGGAGGAGGAGACCTTTGTTTATTCTTCTGGTTTTGAAAAATGTAAATGTTGAAACCTACCCAAAAAGGGATAAAAATGCTGGTGACTGTGGTAACTATGACTTAAGAAGAGTCATCGGCTGTTCTGAAGCGCCAGGCACCATTGCAGGCACAGTACACAAAACAATTCATTGAACACTCACCACAGTGCTGCATTCTACAGGCACCTGCGTTCTACAGACAGGGAAACTGAGGTCCGCACGGTTACGTAATGCCCTTAGGCCTTCAGAGTAAGCCTGAGAGCTGGGGTTCAGGTTGCCAGGCTCCAGGCCCGCGCCCTTGTCCTCTGCTTGCCCTTCTGGGTCTCAGAGGCGCCTTGCTGGGCAGGGGAGCCACGGAGGAGCCGCGAGAGCCGCGGTTGATGGAGCAAGACCGTTAGCAGCTCCGGATGCTGGAGCAGCGGGTGCAGCTCACGTGGAGGCCCTGCTGGAGCAGGGAAGACCCCAGACTCTATAGCCTGCAGTGATCCTTCAACCATCAGGCCAGGTGAGGAGGCTCCTGGAGCCTCTGACCCCCCTGCCTTGACCTTTGTAATCTACATCTCCACGTCTCGGCCTCTCAGGGTTACCCCCTTCATTCCATTATGTCCCTGTCACTTGCTCCTAAATCCCCTGTGTTCGAAATTCCAATGGAAGATCTCCTCTGATTTTAAAAACATTTGTTCTTTAAAAAGGACTTTACTTATTTCATTCATATGAAGAAAGAGAAATTTCTTTTTTTGTTTGTTTTCCTTTTTGTCTTTTTTTACTGACCGGTAAC
>NW_007730644.1:138108-144919 GCF_000696425.1 Galeopterus variegatus
GTAACGGGATCGCAACCCTCGGTGTTGCGCCCGCACCGCGCTCAGCCAGTGAGCAGGAACCGGTCTCCACATGGGATCCGAACCCTCAGCGGGAGCGCCGCCACGCTCCCAAGTGGCGCACTCTCCAGTGTGCCAGCGGGCCGGCCCAAGAAAGAGAAATTTCTAACCTTGTTATTTTACATGTATGAGTGAGTGTTCACCAGTAGATTCTTTGAATTTCTGCATTTCGTTATATTATTTTTGGAGGTCCATAGGCAAGAATAGTTTCATAGGTGCCATTTCTGATCTCAGCCTGTTTTTCTTTGGTTAATAAAAACCACAGTTTATAACTCAGTCATATAAATATGACATTTCCCTCAGTTTCCAGGATGATGCAGTGATAAATTCAGCAAGCTTATGTCTTCCTTAATTTTTTTCTTTTATTTCTTTGTCTGAATTTCCCTGGGGACAGCCCTCCCAATAACTTCTTTAGGAGATAAAGAAATGTATTTATGTTTCTGCCAGTTGTATTTCCATGCCCGTCTGCATCTGCAGAACATCTGCACTGCGTTACATGCCTACTAATCGTGGAGCATTATTCCTGTATGCCCCCACTACCGTGTGGTTTAACTTTGTTCCTCTTCTCTCTGTCTTCCTGTGCTTCCTCCCTCCTGGGGGAGCATCTTGAATAGGGACGAAAGGGGCAGGAGAGTAGAGGGTGGAGAGTTGGAGACACTGAAGTTTGACTCCTGGGTTTGCCACTCACTCATTAGCTGTGTGTCCTCAGGTAGCTGCTAAACCTCTCTGGTGCGTGAGTCCTGCATCTTACAGTGTTCCTGGGGCATAGAAAGTCTTTACATCAGGTGGCTGCTGTCGATCATGATTGCTGTGAATAATCCTTAATTGGTGCTTGGTGGGTGTACACAGAGGCTAGACACAGGGTGAGTGTCCTTGCTGGCTCTCAGTGGATTGCTGGGGTGCCCACTGGGCAGCTGTGAGAGGTTGTACGTGACAGTGACCGGGTGGTTATGGCCAGGGGCACACCCATCCCAAGGTAAAATCCTAGTAGACTCTGATAGCCTTGAATTCTTTCTTTGTCGATGTATTTGTGCATCTGCTGGTGACTGTCATCTGCTGAAGGAAATCTCTGGTGTTTGAATTGTTTCAAGCTTTGAGTGACTGTCTGCAAAGGGGGAGGTCGAAGGGTTGTAAAGAAAGTATTACTGGTCCTTACACATTTGGCTATGCATTTCAGATGCAGTGGAAATTTCTGGATTAGATGAGAAAAATTTGCCTATGTGACGTAGAAGTGCACACGTACATCTTGCCATGGGCTCACTTGTGCTGAGCTCTGTGTGCCTGGCATGCGAAGGGACTGGGTCCCAGCCGCTGAATTTGTTAAACCAGACAGACACTTGGCTGGGTGATGCTTCGTACATTTGCACATTTGTAGGATGCTAATTGGGTGGTTCACGTGATTCTCTTCTGGCGATGGCCCTGACACTCAGGGGTGGTCCCTCTGGTGCCTGTGAGTGTGTTCTGAGACCCGCTTCCCTGGCCATGGCTGGCCAGTCTGCAGAATCAGTGTTCACCCCACTGACTCCCCTTCTCTCCGGGTGCATGAGGACGTGGAGCTGGTGGTCACCACTGCCCCGTTCCTCCCCAAGTCCTGGGCAGATACTTGAAGGCGGGGATATGTTACTGATCAGGTGATGTGTGGCTCGGGATGCGGGGGATGGGTGGGGGTGGCTGGGCAGGAGAAGGGAGAGGAATGAGCAATGGTGGGGTGTTTGGGAGAAGGTTGGAGACCTGGCAAGCTAGGGAGCAGGGGAAGTAGGGGCCACGAGGCTGGAGAGGAGCTGGAAGCCAGACTCAGGGCCCCTCTCGGGGGCTTGGCATAGGGGGTGTCTAACATCCCCCCATGAGGCCAGCAGCATCTCCTTCAGCCTTGGACTGAGGCCCCTTGCAACTGAGTGCCACACGTGGGCCACAATAAGGTTGGGACTCCAGGCGGATCTGACGTCCACCTGGCTCTTGGCGCGTCCAGAGAGCTGGAGTCAGCGAGTTTTCCTTCCACCTTCCTCCACGCTCAGCTCCGTCATCCTCTGCCCTCAGCAGCCTCTCTGCTGGGGAACCGGCAGAGCAGAGGCCCCTGGGGTGTTTTTATGTTTCTGGAAGCTGACAGAACTAATGTGTGTTACGTACTTTAGTGTGTGATCTTCATAAAACCCATAACTGTGTTATTTAAAAACCATAACTGTGCTTTTAAACATGGCAAAGTCACTGGTCTTAATGCAAGGACTCCCACATCTGAGGTGTGATGAGGCAAACGGGGAGCCAGGGAGGACGGGGACAGGAGGGGCCGTGTGGACAGACAGGTGCACAGCGAGCCACCCGGGTGGGACAGGGGGGATCGGAGCAGGGGACGGCGCTGGGGGATGCTTTGGGTTAGTTTCAGGTTGTGAAAACATTTCTGATTTTACTCTTAGAACTCTTTGAACAAAGCCTCACTGGACAGAGCAGTGCAGTGGGACAGACAGACTCCAGAGTTCTCTGGGATTTGCCCTGGACCCCCACGTCCCCCCTCAGCAATGCCCTCTGGGGCTCTTCTAATACTGTCTACCTGGGGGTTCCCCAGGATGGAGTCTGAGTCACAAGCCGGTGTATCAAGTGATTTGGACTTGGACAATCATGGAATCCTAGACTTGGATGCAGAGACGGTCGTGTCACTTGTCTGCTTGAAAACCAGCTCCTGGGCGAGGCGTGCTGTGCTGCTGGGCCCTGGGGCATGCCATCTGGCTGGCCTCGCCACTCCCTGCGACCTCCGAGGCTCTGTGCTCTTCTCCCTCTGAGCACCCTGAGTGTTGGGCCTCGGGGTGAAGGGCAACCCCTCCAGCTCCAGGCTGGCCCAGGCGGTCCCTTTCTGTCCAGCCCCTGCCCCTTTCGCCTGCCCAACTCTTGGTCTCAATTTCACTTCTGGGCCTTTCCTGTCCTTTCACTCAGAACATCTCTCCCCGGCTCCTCCTATTTCAGATCTCGATGTAAATGCTCCTCTCCGAAGAGACCCCTTCTGATCCCTGGATGATATGGGTACCCACAGGATTAGGGATATGTTCCTGGAACGCTAGGGACCTCTTATTAGTGACAATTCTCGAGGGGATACTTTTTATTTTTTATTTATTTTTTATTTTTTTCCTTTTTGTCTTTTTTTCGTGACCGGCAACGGATCGCAACCCTCATTGTTGCTCCCGTACCGGACTGGGACCGGCAATGGGATCGCAACCCTCGGTGTTGCGCCCACACGTCACTCAGCCAGTGAGCGGCCGGTCTGTATGTGGGATCCGAACCCTTCTTTTTTACCCCTTCTATTCAGCTGAGTTATCCTTTGCCTCACGTGCAGTTAGCATTGCATCAGCAGGAACGTAGAGAAATAATCAGTGCTCAGCTTTTGTATTTAAAGTAGGATTTGTTTAAGCCTAGGCACAATGGACATTTGGGGCCAGGTCATTCGTTGTGGAGCCATCTTATGCAGTGTAGGGTGTTAGCGGCATCCCCAGCCTCTACCCACTAGATAGGTAGAGGGGCCACTCTCCCCACCTCCAAGTCCAGACTATGAAAAGTGTCCCCAGACACCGCCAAATGTCCCCTGGTGGCAGAATTGTTCCTGTCGAGAACCCCTGATCTGGAGTAAGAAAATAGCCTTGAACACCAACTTTTTGTTTCTATTTTTTTGGCAAGAAAAAGATCTTCTAAGTTAGAAGGGGTCCCCTTTCTATGCCAAGAACAGAGCCTGACTGATTGGATCACACAGCTTTATAGGGAGCCACTGGAGGAGAGGTTAGAAGCTGCGGCTGCAGGAGAGGAGAGAGGCAGAAAATGTTCTGCTGCAGGAGGACGAGGTCGGGGGATGAGACCAGGGTGGTGAGGACAGCACACGGCCCCAGGGAAGGGACTGGGCACCCCACTTCCTAACCCTCGGCCAGCACTGGGACAAGATGACAAATTCCATAAGAGAGGCTGCAGGTGAATCTGGAAACATCCAGCTGGGGAGACATCCACCATAGTGGGTGAGCTGGAGAGAAGCTTCTGGAGGACGCAGATCCAGACAGAGGGGCTGAGGCCATGCTCCGCTCTGAGCCTGAATCACAGGGAATCCAGGAGCTCCCATGGGCCTCAGGGACTGTGCAGAGACCTCAGGGCAAATGGGATGTTGACCAAGGCAATGTGGGGCAAAGGCCCCAGAGGAGGGTGCCAGCCCACCCCCAAAGTAGCTGGTGCAGGCAGCCACCCCTCAGCAGGCACTGGGCTCTTGGGGTCAAAGTCAGGTGAACACCTAGAGGGTGTTGACTGAAATTAAGGCTGTCGAGGCAGAAATAATTTTGCACGGTTTATTGGGAGCCAAATGTGAGGATCGGTCTGGGAAACACCATCCTGCACAGAGTTGGAGAAGTGCTCCGAGTACAAATAACAAAGGCTTTAGACAGAAAAGGCTGAAGACACAGACACCAAGAGCAAAGAGCAGACTGGTCATTTCAAAGTTACCTTCCTTGCAAGATGAGGACAGGGAGACAGAACAACAGGAAAATAACTGACTAGTTAACACCAGTCACTTCAGGCTCTCTCTTCCGTGCAAAGATTACAGCAGGGAATCACACCCACTGAGGGCTTAAACCGGCCTGTTGGAAATTGGCTCTCTCTTTCTCCTGACTCTTGAAAAGTCAAACAGAAAATAACTGACTAGTTAACAAAGATTACAGCAGGGAATCACACCCACTGGGGGCTTAAACCGGCCTGTTGGAAATTGGCTCTCTCTTTCTCCTGACTCTTGAAAAGTCAAACCACAACTTGCTTTAGATTTGGTGACATGGAACTTAGCAGGGGTGACTCCATTTTTGTTCTTAATTCTGGTCTGTTGGGGCCTAGTGCAGGAACTTAGTCCAAAACAATGGCCTCCGATAATTTTTATGTAACGAGGGGACTAGTGAGGACACCAGGGATGACACACAGCCCATCACCACCCCCACCCCAGGGCATGAACTTCCTTTGAAAAGGACAAGGGGAAGGGCATGAATTGCTTGCAAGAGGAGGAATCAGCCTTGATGCAAACTTGAACTTTGAATTGACAGAGCAGTTATACAAAAGAGGTTGTGTTCACTAAGAGAGACAGTTCCCAACCGGAGGAGCCCGTGTTGGCTAATTAGCAATATAAATTGTTTTCTGCTATTGGTGGAAATGGGAGTTTGTGAGAAAGATGCAACTCATTATAGAAAATAAAGGTACAACCAGCTTGTGCACATTCCAGTTGCAGCGTCTGCACACTCCCGTCACGCTGCTCCTTATAATAAAACCTTCCAGCAGCACCAGGTGTCCTCCAGGTGCCAGCACAGCTCTAGGCTGCCCATATTAACTTATTTCAACCTCACAACAACCCTACAGGGGTGGGGCACCAGTATCACTCCCAGTTCGTAGAAGAGTAAACTAAGGCCCTGTGAGATTGTCATTTGCAAACAGTGGAGCTGGCATTCCAACACAGGCACAGCCTGGTTCCAGAGTCTGGGGTGTTTATTATATAATTACTTGTTTAACTTCAACACCAGACATTAAGGTTGGTGGAGATGGCTGTGCCTGGGTCTGCCAGTGGGGAACAGCCTGGGAATGTGAATTTTAACAATCATTGCCCCTACCCTGCCCCACCCTGACACACACACATGCCAAGGTGGCTTTGATGCAGGTGTGCCTGGACCTCACCTGAGAAACTGCCCTGAGCTCTGAGTCCCTGGAAGGCAGGTGCTGAAGGCAGGTGCCTTGTCCAGTGCCTGGTGCCCAGGGTGTCCATCAAATCACTGAGAGGCTGAGAGGAGCCGAGTCTTCCTGTCTACACCCGCACTATTCTCTTTACCTACAATACGCTACCCTCCCTTCACACCTGGTACACTCTTATTCTTTGTATAAATCCCAGCAAGAATCTCGTCAGTAGGTGCTGCCAAAGATACCACCAAAACATTTGCATCTGGAGGGTGGCGGGGCGAGGGAGGCAGCAAGGGTGCCACACTTGCAGGTGGCATTGGTGTGTCCGGCCGCCTTCACAGGACAAGTGGGCAACTTCTCATCCCGCCCCCGTGAGAGCAGTAATGCTGCTGGGGCTGTCCCGGAAAGCCGAGTCCTCCTTCCCTTCCCAGCTCTGCCCTTGCAGGTGGCCTTGCAGTGTGGCCTTGCAGGTGGCCTTGCAGTGTGGCTCAGGGCATGGGTGCTGGAGCCTGCATCTGGGTGCAAACCCAGCAGTGTCTCTTGTCAGCTTTCTGAGCCTGGCGACATGGCCTCTGTGCCTCAGTCTCCTCCCTGAAAAGAGGCTGGTGGAAGTAACTTCCTTGGAAACGGTGCTGGGGAGTGAAGGACACACTGCAAGGGGTTCCTGGCGGGGCAGGGCACCAGCGCAGCACCCCCCCTTCAGATCCCATTGTACCTCCAGCCCCTGCCAGCAATCCTCGGGGATGCCCCAAGTGGTTCATGTGTGTTTGTCCTGTTCCCCAACAAGTTTGTGTAAGACCTTTCTCCAGCCATCTTTCATCCCCCTGGTTTCTAGCCTAGTGCAGGGGACGCCGGAGCCTCATGTTTGATACAGATTGGTAAAAAGAATTGACATATTTATATGTGTAAAATGCCTTGCAGGCCACAGAGCACCTCATTTCCAGCCATTTGTTTATTTGACAGCATCTCCATGTCCCGAATTGTGCAGTCCCTGTGCCAGGAGCTGCAGACACAGGGAGAGCAGCCTTGTCCCAGCCTCCAGGAGCCCACAGTGTGGCGTGGCTGACTGGGCCACACACGGGCA
>NW_007730644.1:145750-156259 GCF_000696425.1 Galeopterus variegatus
GGGGGGGGGGGGGGGGAGGAGGCAGAGGGTGCTGGGAGAGCTCCCTGAGGAGGCTGGAAGAATGAGGCTGAGCCCAGTAATCTTGAGGTGCTCCTGCTAGAGGTGGGATGGGTTGGGGTCACCTCCCAGGGCTTTGCCACAGACAACCAGGTGGAGGGCGGAGTATGGGGGGCTAATTTGGGGACAGGGGAATGGGGATTGTGATTTGAATCTAAGGTGCCCACTGGAGAGTCCAGAGGAGGTAACAAGGAGGAGTTAATGGCCACACACGGAGCTTGGGGAGAGATGGGGCCGGAAGGTGTGAGGGACAAGGTGAGCAGGTTGGAAAGCAGGGCCACCGAGCAGCGGGACCGGGGAGGACAGAAGGTGGTCCAGGTGCTGAGTGCTGCTGAGGACAGAATGGGGACGGTGGATGTGGTGACCTGGAGGTTGCTGGGGCCCTGCCCATAGCATAGGACAGTGGCAGCAGAAGTCAGAAGGGATGAGTTCTAGAAGGGACAGGAGGTGAATGGGTGGGAAGATCGAATGTTGGGCTCCCTCTTATGGGGTCCATTGAAGTGTTTAAGCAGGGGAGTGTAATGACCCAAACGGGATTGTCAGAGCAGACACCTGGTAGGAAGCAGAGGGATGGGATCTGGTGAGAAGTGAGACACGTAGGCCACGCTTTGGGAGGGTGCGGGGCATGAAGGACCCCCCTTGGCGTTTGCAGGGACCCTCAGCCTCATTTACCTACTCTCTCAGCTGCATTCTACCTGGGACCCCATCTCCTCCCTGAAACTCTCCCTTCCATTGCCTTCCATGAGCTGATTTTTTGATTTTCCTCAGCATAGTCCTGGGCAGGAAGTTTTGGGACCACATGTGGGTATGAGAGGATGGAATCGAGATTAATGATACTGGCCTACAGAGGTTTTGTATCTATTGTCTTATTTAACAATGTCCCTGCGGTAGATGATGCAAATATGCTTGTCATCACTTCTTATAGATGAAGAAACTGAGTCACAGAGAAGTTGAGGGACTTTCCCAAAGCTGCATGGAGGTGATGGTGGAGGCGTGACTGGAACACAGACAAAGGGGTCCCCTGGGTCCAGGACAGTCCCCAACTGGGCTCCTGCATGAAAGCAGAGGAGGCACCTGGTGAACGTGGTGAAACGGGTATAAACCTGCCCAGCGACAGGCCCCGTTTACTGCACATGCAGCTTCGGTCGCTGCACTCTGAGTGGGACCGTGCCGACGAACGGACTCCCATGCCCCAGCTCAGCGCCGGCCTGGGCTCCCATTCCCCTGCAGCCCCAGCTCAGGGCACAGTGCCACCATCCAGGTGTGCCCATCCGTGGGTGACAAAAGGGCTTGCAAACTGTGCACTTGAGGGGGTCTTTGATTGCGTCTGACACGCTGATGTCCTAACACCGCATGCTGGTGACTTGGGAGAAAGCGGCAGGAACTTGTTTGCCCTTGGGGTGGAGCAGTATTTTCTCATGAGGTCTTTTCCCATTTATAGTCTCTCTTTTATCCTAACCTGCAGGAGTCCCTCAAGCTATTTTTTCGCCTTTGCATCTGACCCCCCGCCCCCTGCAAACCCAGGAAGGAGTTCTTTCCAGGCGAGCAGAGAAAAATGTCACGTAATTAAGATTAGACGCGCTCTTGCCGTTCTTTGAAACTTACTCCCTCTGCAAGTTAATAATCTCTATTGATCACCCTTTTCAGGGCAAACAATTCACTCTGGGAGACAGTGGCAGTGTGAATTGTACCTGATTTACCTTAAATGGCTTTGAACTTTTTAAATGTCCCCCTTCAACTGTGGAGTTGAAATAGCTCAGAATTCTTATAATGATCGTAATTACAGCTGCTGTTTAGTTAGTACCAGTGGTGTACCAGACCACTCCATGTTCGTACTCTTTGCTTTCCAGAAAACTCTGTGAGCTAGGAATTATTATCCCTATTGAGAGACAGAGACGGAGACTAGGGATATATCGCTCAGAGAGGTTAAATAACTTACTTAAGGTCTCACAGCTGTTCGGATTTGACCTAAAATTTGAACCAGATATCCCTGCCCGTGCTTCCTTCATTCTCCAGTGAGGCTCTGAGTCAAGGATATTGAAGCTGGGAAAGACCTTAGTCTCATTCCCCACGTGCTGGCTGTGCAGTGAAGACACCCACCGTCAGAGGGGAGGCTGGAGGGGGGATGAGGACAGCTGCAGAGTTCTTAGGACAGAGGTGGTGGCTCATTTTCCTTCTGCGTGGAGTGGCAGGTGCAGGGCAGGTGAGGGGTGATGGCCAGCTGTGGACAGGCTGGAGCCAGGTGGGCCAGAGATCCAGAAGCAGGGTGCTGCTGGGAAAAGAAATGTGCCTCGAAGGAGGACATACTGTTATCTCACTCAGATCAGCAGGAAGAGCTGGCTGGCCAGGGCCACCAGGTGTCATTCCAACAGCATCTGCTGTCACCCCAGGCCCCTCAGGCCCCCTGCTGGTCTCGTTTGTCTTGATGTGACAGGGGTTTACAGCTCCTCCAACAGGAGAACCCGTGGTAGATTCAGCCTCTGCTGCTGGGCTTTCCAGATCTCTGTGTTCTGCAGCTAAATCACCCTTCAGCTGTGTGCACACCCTTCAGCTGTGTGCACACCCTTCAGCTGAACTGCTTAGAAGTACAGTTTCTGCTGGGTTGTTTTTTTTTTTCCTGCTGTTTTTTTTAAAACAAGTTTTGCATGTGTAAGCTCATGCACATGTACATGTGTGTCTTGGTGGCTAACATTTGCTTTGTTTTTTTGTTCGTTTGTTTTATATTTTGGCACCTGGCTGGTATGGGGATCTGAACCCTTGACCTTGGTGTTATCAGAACCATGTTCCAACCAAGTGAGCTGACTGACCAGCCTGTGTGTGTGTCTTTAATTTGGTACATCTGAAGTAGAAGGAAGGTCATCTCACCCCCTGCTATGGCTTCGCTCTCACCTGTCTACTCAGGAGGCTCCAAATCAGTGCCACTTGCCTCCTGGGCATCCCAAAGGCATCCCAGATGGCACAGCCACAGCTGGACCCCTCAGCTTCTCGATGAAGCCCTCCCCCAACCTTGTTCCACTGTCTTCCCAAAGAGCAGCCACCACACGACCTCCGCCACCCAAAGGACAAGCTTGAAGTCCTTCTTATCTCCCTCCTCTCGCTCAACGCCACACCCAGCCAGACACGAATATTGCCTAAATCTCTCTCTTCTCTGTCCCTGGACTGTGGCCGCCCAACTGTCCTCCTCGCCCTGAGTCTCAGCTCCTGGAGCTGCAGGGAGCTTGCTAAAGCGTGCATCTCAGGAACAAGCAGAAGTCAGGAGTAGATGACCGACCGCTTGGCCTGCCCGGCTTCCTCGCCACTTCTCCTGTGACCGTACAACCCGCGCCTCCCCCGCTCCTGCCAAGCAGTTGCACCCTGGGCCTCTGTCCTACAGAAGGACGAGTGCAGATGAGCAGGGGGAGAGGCCACAGGGCGCTGGTGGCAGCTTCTGGGGGATGTGCAGAATACCAAATGCATGGACAGACTCGGTTCCTGGACTGGATCCAGTGGGAAAACTGGTGAAATGCAAATAAAAGAGTTAGTTAATAAGAGTGTACCACTGTTAATCTTTAGTTCTGACAAATGTACCATGGTTATAGTAACATTAGGGGAATATGGGAATTCTGTACCACGTTTATGACATTTCTGTAAATCTAAAATTATTCCAAAATAAAATGTTTATTTTAAAAGACAATCCGTGATGGTGTGTTCATGCCGTGCAATGCTATGAAGCTTAAAAAGCAAGGGGAAAGTGTCTATTTACAGACATGGAAAATGATGCATTTATAGACAAAAGCAAGTTGCAAGATAGTATATATGTAATATTATGTATGCGTATATTCTTTCTAAAAACGCTTCTGTGTGTGTGTGTGTACATACTTATTATTACCATGGTTGTTACTTTAATTCTGAAAGGATCCATCCCAGATGGAAAACAGCAGCTGCCCGTGCAGAGTGCAATCTGGAGAAGTAACCTGCACGTTCCACTCTTCTTTATTGCTTTCATGGTTGTCACAAACACGTGTTACTTTTGTAAGTGTCTGTATGTCTTCTCCTGAGTGATTTAGGCATGATTTCTTTCCACACTGACTGCATACCTGCCTCCCACACACTGCCCCTGGCAGGGGAGACAGGTGAGGGGCTGCAGGTGGGACAAGAAGAAGGATTCTGTTCACATGAGGGAGGTGGTCCCGCAGCAGTGTGGCCTGTGACTTACCCGGAGAACACACCAACGCAGTGGTCAGAGGCAAGACAGGACTTGGATGGGAAGTGGCTGTTGGCATGTGGAACAATGGTCTGGAAAACCTTTGGAGGAGATGGGGTGGCCTTTTGAAAGACCCTCCGACATGCGGTGCAGAGCCTAAAGAGGGGTGGGTGACCATTCTTGGAGGGAGATCCACAGGGTAAAGGATGCTGCCACCACCTGCACCACCTTTGGCTGCTGTACACCAGAGATGGCACTGGCTAGAACATGTTCTGGCAAGAGCTGAGGCATGACCCCGGACATGGCTCAAAGCCAGGGTCTGGCAGTGGATTATCAGTAATCCAGAGTCCCCAACTCATCTTCTGTCCAAAGTGAGTGAGAGTCACCCCAAATCAGCCCATCTACCTTCTGTCAGCCTATAAGAGAAACACTCTGCTGACCATGGAGACCCAGAATGATCCCAGGATCCCAAGACAATCCCATATACACAGGCATGGAACTCCTTGGACATCTGGTCAACCTCATATGCCTGGTAGAAGGCCGGACTGCACCCAGAAGGAGGAAAACAGGGACCAGGCCCCACATGGTACCATGCCCAGGACTGGGGAGCCCCAGGCAGATGGCTTTGCTGACATAGTCAGTCCCAGGCATGGGAGGCGTCTTAAATGTGGAGGGGGCACTAGGAATGGCAGGCCCCCTGAGGCAGGGGCTCCATTTGCCAGGTCAACAGATCTAAGGGTGTATGAATTCTGGAGCTCAGTTTCCTCATCTGCCGACTAGGAATAATAATACCCACCACGCTGTGTCATTGTGAGGGTCAGCTAAGATAACAGATGTTGAGAAGCCCACCAATGCTCAGGCATCATATCAGTGGGAGATATTACTGCTCTGATGATGTTTTAGCTTGTACGCTAAAGGAGTGTGAATACCAATTTTGGAAAATCACCAGGACAGCGTTGAGTAAAACTCAGCTCTCCCGATGAACATAAACAAGTAGCAGGGAAAAATCTCTGGGATCCTAAAATGTATCAACTTGGTTTTACTGGAGACTGAACCTGATTTTTCTCGAGGCTCTTTCCTGCAGTTTTAGTTGCAGGATGGGAGTGGATTTGTTCCCTGATGGAGGAAAGTGGTAGATGATAGAGAGCCAGCTCTCAGGTGCCCGGGGAAGAGCAACCAGGGAGGCCGGGAGGGAGGGCGTGTGTGCGGGCGGGAGGGATGGAAGCCCTGAGCCTTTATGTGGGAATTTGGGGGGATTATGGGGGGATGTGGGTTGTTGAGGTTCATGAGAGTAGGTGCAGAGTCTTCTTGAATTTTGCAGGGAAGGGGGCAGGCAGGGAGGAGAGAGAGGCCTGCACAGGGGTGCGTGGTAGGGTTGGTTGGGGGCTTTTTAGGACCAGGGGCCATCAAAGCAGCTCCAGCACATTTTCTGCAAGAGGCAGCTGCTCAGCACCTATATGGAGGGTCTGCAGCCACCTAATTGCTTTTGACCGTGATGGAAAGACATCAGAGGAGAGCAGGAACTGCTGAAACCGTGAGGTCGCAGGGACAGCCCAGCCAACACGGACAAGGGCCGCACCTTGTTGTCGAGTCTGCCCCTCACCCACCCAAGATGGGCCCTCTCCCAGGCATGGCCCCTCTCGCAGGACTCTAGTTAGGCCCTCTGGAGCAGGTCGCTGGGGTACAGCCTGCGGTTGGGTGCTGGGACTTGCTGGCCTTCTCTGGCCTGGGCTGGCTCACTACCCACCTACTAGTTGAAATGTCATGTGCAGGCTGCATGGAGACCTGGCAGGGTGCCCCTTGGGGGGACACCCACTGCCACACAAGCCCTGCTGAGGACTGTGTCTGGCCAATGGCTATGTTTGTAGAGCAAGGCCCTTTGGGAGGATGCAGGGCAGAGTGGCCCAGGGCCCCATTTCCTCTTTGGGCCCCAGCCCCCAAGTCACTTCCGGTGCTGGGAGGGGCTGGCCAGGCCATTCTTTCTCCTAGGAGGATGTGGGGTGGGAAAAGTCACAGAAGTCCCCAAGGCTGTCTGTTCTGTCCCCACTGACCTCCTTGTCCTATCTGGGAAAGCGTGGGGGGGGGGTACAGGGTGGGCCCATGGAACTCAAGGCGGGACCCCACTCCACCCTCAAGAATGATTTGGGGCGGCCTGGGAAGCTCAGAGCAGGCCCCCTGCAGGCCTCCTGCCTCCACACACCATTGCCCAGGCCCACCCCACGCTGCTTGTCATCGGGGGCAGTCAGGCAGATTCCACGCTGGAGTTCCCTGTCCTTGCTTAGAATCTGCCTTTAGAGGAAGCTTGCAGCGCTGGGAACCCTCCCCCCAGGACCTTCGAATGCCTCAGGGGCTCGCCCCGCTCACCTGCCCTTCTTGAGCAATGCAGGGAAGGCCGCCCTGCAGGAACTGGTCTCGTGGCCTCCGTGACTTACTGTCTCACCAGTAACCACCCTTACCTTCGTGCTGTGCCATTTACTAATGGGTGCCCAGATGCCATTGCCATGTCAAGCCTCTACCATGCAGGGTCAGAGGAGCTGGAGGGAAAGGGAGTCGGGAGTTGCCTGAGATCGGATCCACTGCAAACAACATGGACTGTGTCCGGCTCAGAAGAGCAACTGGGCGTGCGTGGAAAGATTCCGAACCTGGCTCAGAAATGGGCGGGAGGGAAGGCCAGGGGTGGGGTGGGGTGCGAGGAAATGGATCTCTCCCAACCCGCCCCTTCCCTGTCCCCTCTCCTGTCTGCCTCCATGGACCCCCTCCTCCACTGGGTGTTCCCCTCCCACCCCGCGTCTGAACCTGACCTGTGTCGTGCCCCTGCCTGGAGCACCGCACCCACTCTTCGCTTGGCTCAAAGCCCACCTCCAGTGCCCATGTTCCCACACCCTCGCCCTCCATTCACACCCTCATCTGTTATTCATCCATCCACCCAAGGAACACTTCCTGAGCGCTTGCTGCAAGGGCCCGAAAGAATCAGCCTGCTCTGTCCTCTACATCCTTTAGGTGGCAGGTGAGACAGGTGTGCCAACAGCAGGTATGGGCGAGGGGGTGAGCGTGGTAAGACAGGTGTGCATGGTTCTGCAGGTGGGCTGTGGAAGGGCGGCCATCACCACTCCAGCCGAGGTGACTTTGAAGCTGGGTTTCAGAGGAGCAACTGGGGTTCATCACAAAATCTTCCCCAGGTACGCAGGTCCACTCGGACCACTCTCTCACCTCAGTGCCACAGTCTAGTGTTGAGAGGAATCGTGAGCTGAAAGGACTTCTGTGGGGCCCTGGAAAGTCTTTGTTAAAGTCTCTTCCCTCTCCCAGCCTAGGACTGCCTTTGTGGCTGTGGGACCTGTTGGTCGCACAGGGTCCTTGTGGAGAAGGGCTTGGTTTCATGCTCTGCTGTCATGCCTTGAAATTCCTAATCGCTTTTGCACAAAGGCTGCATTTTGCATCAAGCACTGCGGAGTATGCAGCCCGTCCTGGCCTAGCCTTAACCCCTCACCTCCAGTGAACACACCTAGAAACGCACTTCATAGCTTCTCGGACACTTGACATAATTTTAGAGAATATTTCATTGTATTTTCTGGCGTAACCATTTATCCAACGTTATTACTGCCCTTGGGAACAAAGTTTCAAGCAACAAAGAATGACTTTGTTAGCCATTCTCTTTATTAAGAGAGGCAATATTGTCAATGAAGATTTAAACATAGGTACCATATGAATTAAGAAGTGATTACTTCCATTAAGCAGAGATTCTCATTTTTAGAAAACAATTCCCTACGGAATTTCTATAAATAGCCAGTTCTCCTAATGCATTTTTAATGAGCTTCAACATATTAAAAATTATTTATCGCAGTCTTCTCTGGTCTGTTCATTGAACCAGCATGGCTGAGCTCTCTTTCCGCACCAGCCCTGTGAATGTTCTGGAAGCATCCATGGCTGGCTGGCACCAGGTCCCTCTTTTGAGGACCCCCCACTAGAGGGGTCGCCTCACTGGGCAGTGAGCAAGTGGGGCAGCGGGATTTCTAGCCCAGGGAAGAGTCCAACTGCCCAGGGAGCCTGAGGCCTTTTCCCAAAGCAGGGGAGATGCAGATGGGATCTGAAGGATGCCCCGAGCTGGCCAGGCAGGAAGCAGGAATGGGAATTCCAGGGAGAGGGGAGCTTGTCAAGGAAACAGAGATGCTAAAGTGAACGAGACTTTAGGAAGAGCCTGGTGTTCATGGGGGACGAGGGTTGTGTTGGGAGTGGAGGGGGAGCCTGGGGGGCACTGGTCTGAGGAGCGAGGCCATCCCAGGCAGAGGCAGCAGGGGAAGGTCACCGTCGGAGCTGTGCTCTGGGCAGATAACCTTGGCCGCATCAGGAAGGCAGGTCAGAGGCTCACAAGCCTGGAGCTGGCGGACGGCTACAAGGTGGTTGCAGGGACCCCAGAGAGCAGTGCTGGCCCGAGCATGGCAGAGGCGCTGGCATGGGAGAAGGGGACAGGCTCAAGAATCATCCCTGAGGTGGCAGCAGACAGGAGGCAAGGAAGTAGGAGGAGAAGGTGGGGAAGTTGAAGATAACTGGCCCGTTTCCAAATTGGGCAAGAAGAGGTGCTTGCTGTGATCTGGGTGTTGTATCCCCCCAAATTCACATGTCAGAACCTGAGCCCCAGCCCGATGGTGTTAGGAGATGGGGCCTTTGAGAGGTGAGGAGGTCATGGTGGGGGGTGCCCTCATGAATGAGATTAGTGTCCTTATAAAAGAGACCCCAGGGAACTGGTTCGCCCTTCCACCATGTGAGGACGCAGTGAGCAGATGGCTGTGAAGGAACAGAAAGGAGCCCTCAGCAGACACTGAATCCATCACTGCCTTGATTGTGGACTTTCAGCCTCCAGAACCTGAGAAGTTGTTTGTAAGCCACCCAGCCTGTGGTGTTTTGTGACAGTAGCTGGATCAGACTGAGACAGCCATCCTTGAGGATAGCAGATGGGCCTGGGTGGGGACGAGAGGGCCCCAGGAGAGGAGGCCCCGTCCCAGAACAGGTCGTCCCAGTACAGGTTGGGCTTGGCTGGACGATTCTAATGTGGTGGGGGAGAAGCTGTTCAGGAGGCAGACCCGTCCCAGAACAGGTTGGGCTTGGCTGGACGATTCTAATGTGGTGGGGGAGAAGCTGTTCAGGAGGCAGACAAAGAGAGAAGGGTTCACATGGGGCCGGGAGAGCCTGGCCGCAGGAGGGAGGAGGCTGAGGAAGCAGGTGGGATGGGAGGTGGGGCACTGGTTGGAACCCAAGGATGGTCGAGAGCTAGATGTGAGTGAGGGGTGGGACAAGGAGGTCATGTCAGACCCAGGGGAGACCACGAGCAGACACGAGTGGGGAAGAGTAAGGAAAGAGGTCAAAGGAGGAAACTGAGGTCTGAGTGGACAGCAAGCCAACCACAACTGTGTCCCCCACAACTGGGGACAGCTGATGTTTCTTGAGCACTGATGGTGTCCTCAGTGCCACATGGGCACTACGCATGCATTAAGTCATTTCACCCCAAGGCACCACTCCTACTTAACAGAGTTGTTGTCCCAGGATGAACACTGCTGTAAGGGGCGCACCGGGGCTTGTGCCAGATGTGGCTGGCACTGAGCCCAGGGTCCAACTGCTGTGCTCTCTGCCAGCAGAGAATCCCAGGCTTCCCTGAGCAGGAGGCAATGTGATAAAGACAGCAGAAGAGAAGCCCTCAGCGCGGGCCTGCCCCAGCACTCCGTTGGGCAGGTGCACCTCTGACAAGCTCCCGTTGTGACTCTTCTGTGACTGGGGGTTTGAGCTGTCAGTCCAAGTGCTGTCTAGGCACCCAGCGGAACCTCTGAGGATGTGTGGCTGGGTGCATCACAGCACATGGTACATAGCTGCTGTGCTTGGATAAGTGTAATGTGGATTGATATCGGCCAGGCCCGGGTCAGGTCACACACGTGGGTACCTACTGTTCCATAGCGAGGCCCTGGCTGTGGCTGCAGGAATTTGTCTGAAAGTGGGGATGACATAATCTTTGCCTAGTCTACCTCCCAGACGGTTACGAGGACCTGAAGTCAAAATGGAGCATGGGTGGGAAGCGTTCTGTAAAGGGCACAGGGCTTTCGCTGTGTGTGTGGGCATCTCATTACACCGCCTTCTGGGTCTCATGCCTCCTGTCTTCATTTGGCTTCTCTCCCCTAAAGGGGGGGTATTTGTTTCCCAGGGCTGCCACAACAGATGACCATGATGTGGGTGTCTAAAAACAACAGAAACGTATCCTCTCACAGTCTTGAGTCCAAAGTCCA
>NW_007730644.1:157385-159670 GCF_000696425.1 Galeopterus variegatus
TGCAAAGACCCTATTTCCAAATAAGGTCACATTCACACGTTCTGGGTGGATGCAAATTTTGAGGGACACTCACTGCCCTGGTAGAGGGGTTCAGGTGGCCCAGGCATGGAGCTAGACCTCTCCTTCTGCATGCAGAAGGCAGATGACAAAGATCTGGGGCTGACTGCACACTCGGGGGCCTGAGGGTGGACAGGGTGGGCTGAAGGAAGTGAGGTGCTCCACTCACATCTCAGGAACTGGGCAGGGGGAGATGTGTCAAGGGAGAAATATCCACGTGGGTCTGGGTCAAAGACGGGCCTCAGGGGAGCAAGTGCATCTTCCTGTCACAAAGAACCTCATCTTAGGGTCCCCAGCCATGAGTTGCTGTGCCCCAGGTCAGGACGGTGCATATTTTATTTCTGGCAGGTGTTGCTGACTCCTCAGGCAGAGTTCTGCAGCCAGAGCCGCTGCAGATGCACAGGCCAGGAGCCTCCAGGTGCCCTGGCTCAGCAGATGCATCCTGGGCCACCACCAGCCCATGGCAGAGAGTCGGAAGGGCTGGGGCATCGTTACCCTCCTTGGTCCTGGGGGACAGCGTGGGTGGGTGGTATCTTTTTCTTTTCTCTTTTCCACCATGAGTCATGCCAGACTGGCACAGTATGTGCCTCATCTGCCCCCAAGCCCCATTTCTCCAGACAGTGAGTGGGCTGGCGGGGGGCAGCCAGCGGGCTGGGGGAGCCCAGAGGCTTGGTCTGTGGAAGTGGACAGAGGGCCAAAGGGAGAGGTGCTGTAGCTTCCATGGTGGTGGCCAAGACACCTTTCATTTTACAGATGAGGAAACTGAGTCTTGAGAAGGAAAGGGGCATGTCTGAAGTCACCCAGCAAGGCGGGTGCAGGCGCAGGAGTGCACCCATCTTGGGGTCAGTCCTATCTGCCTCGGGCGTGTCCAGTGGCAGGAGGTACGTGGGACCTTTAGCCGACAGAAGTTGGGCGTGGTTCCAATCTGCACCTCTTACCTGCGAGGACCCTTGGCATAATCCTTTTCACCTCCTTGAGCCTCAATGTCCTTACAGAGAGCAAAGATCATTCAAAGGACCCTTCAGTTCTGTCTCTTTCATCAGGTTGACAAGAGGATCAAACCCAGCGGGCAGTCCTTCGTGAATGTTCCAGATTAAAAGCCACGCAGTCCATTCCCCTGAGGCCGGCTCTGTGCACTGGCCCACTGGAGGAACGGCCTGGGGACTGGCTGTTTCCTCTGCTAGAAGCGACTGCACACAAGGGAAGAGGAAGGGCCAGATGCAACAGACTGTTCCCAAGGGAAACGGGCTTCCTAGCAGATTGGAGTGTTCTCTTCTGCTTTCAAACCGTACCAGGTTAAGCAGACCCAGGAGGAGCCACCAAGAGACTTTCCGGTGTGACAGGCATCTGTGGCCGACTAGGAAAAAACACCTACATATTGCCTGAGACCAAGGCTATTGACAGAGGGCCTGGGACGGGGCCAGCGTGTGCCAGATGAGAGACGTTCTTCTAAGCAGCCTCGATCCCTCGATGTGACTGGAGAGAGACCGAACGTGATCATAACGTTCTGACTTCCACTTTCTAGAACAAATGCCCCTTTTCCTATGGGCAAGCAGAGAAGCTCTGGGCTTGGAGCCTGGCAAAGGGGGTTCCTGTCCCAGTTGCTGTATATTACTGGGCGGGTTGAGACTCGGCTGCCCAGGTGCCAGGTGAGGATCACAGCATCTGCTCAGGTGAGATCCCGTAGGGGGTGGTAGGATGAAGTCCTTACAAATGCCTGTGACACAGAGCCATCTCAGGGCACTGTGGCCTTAAGCTGCCTGGACTCCAGCCCGGGCCCTGATCCCTCCCTCTTCCAGGACACCAGAAGTGAATTCAGTGTCTGCCTGAGATCTTTGGCTGCCACGGGGGCTCGGCAGACCCTTCCTCCCCAGGAGGGAGACTGAGCTAACATTTTAATGAGTGGCTATTATGTACCAGGCCCATTGCCCATTTAATTTAGTTTTGCAGAAGTGGCCTTTGGGGCCGGTAAGATTAAGTAACTTGTCCAGGATGACCTGCCTCATCAGGGAGGAGCAGTGTGTGGGCCCAGCTCTACGTGAGTCCAAGGGCAAGGACGTGGCTGTAGGATCAAGTAAGACCAGACTAAGGCCCAGCTCCACCGTCGGCTCACTTGGAGGAAGTCCCAGTCCCAGGGCCTCTGTGCTTTTGGCTAGAAGAAAGGAAATGGCCATTCCAGATGCTGTACCTCAAAGCAATATTGAGGGCTTCCAGAAAAAGTGAGGTCA